>NC_141553.1:35215000-35515000 GCF_021556685.1 Rattus norvegicus
TTTCTGTGGGAAACGCAGAGGAGGCTACACATTTAAGTTCGATTTGCTCTTCATAGATGGGTTTAGAAAGAAACATTCATCCTGCCTTCCCACTTTTCCTTCATCCTCCCACTTTTAACACTGAGACATGGTGTAAGTACAAAAACACATAGAGGGGTTGGGGATTTAGCTCAGTGGTAGAGCATTTGCCTAGCAAGCGCAAGGCCCTGGGTTCGGTCCCCAGCTCTGGAAAAAACAAAAACCCCAAAACCCAAAAACCACATAGAATAAGTCCTAATGCCTGATGCTTGTCAATATCCTATTCACTGAAGGCAGTTGCATTAAGAAAGTGGTGCCATTGAGGGGAAAATGCCACCCCACTCCAACCTCAGGGAAGAAGTGGTTGTTTTCAAACAGCAATTCTATCTTGCAACACTGGCTACTTCAATCCAGTGTCTATTTAGCCTGTGCCTCAGAATAGAACTATGGAAAGTAAAGCTGATTCAGACAACTGGGGTTTGCAGCCCGGAAGAAAATTGTCAAACTGTTCTTGTTTGTAGATTTACAAAATGCACACTTAATTTTATATGTTACCTGTTTTGTAGTGCAGAGAGGTGTCTCTAATCACTGAGAAATCCTACAGACCTTAACTTCCCCAAATTCCTTAGTGTTGCATAGTCAACTCAGTACAACACATATTCTTTCTATTTGACCTTGCAGTTTGTCACAGCCTTAATATTTGCAATCATCCTGCTTCTAGGATTCCATGTATAATGTAGAATTTAAGACTTAATTTTTATATTTAATATCAATGATGATAGAGTTTGATATACATATATTTTATAATCTTATTTTTTATCAAGCCAAACCAATTCAGAGTAAATTGGAAACATTAAAAGAGTTCTTACGATGCACAGTACTTTATTTGAACGAATCACTTTGCTGGATATAGTCATTAATCAGTTGTGCAGTGGACACTCGGCGTTGTTTTCTGTGCTGAGAAAACTACTACTGAAGAGGTAGGTTGTGCTCTCTGAGGCATTTAGCAGCCTCCTTCCTGGTGGGCAACATGAATTCATGCAAATAAATAAATAAATAGCAGGTGTTCTGAGGATGCGCCATCATTCAGACAAGGATGTACCTGAAGTTCCATTTTCTGCAGCAGGGCCTCTAGGCTTAAGCTAGGGATTTTGAATATGCCTACAGCAAGCAAGGGGCTTTTCATTTTTAAGCGGGAGCTATTAATGACATTCTGATAGACTTATGTGGAAGTTTGTGATACTACTTCTGAGTGCGGCATCCAAGCAAATCAGGCTAATGTGGATTTTTCTTTTTCTTTCTTTTTGTATTTGAAGCCTTAAAAGAAGGCTCTAGAAAGCCCTCAATTTCTATCCCATGTTGCTGAAGTACAATTTTCTCAAGCTGTGTGTTTTATGATCGCCTTGAAAATATCTCTACTTTATTAAAATTGTTTCCATGTTTACTATGTGCAGTATGCATGCTATCACAATTTATATGTGCCTCCTTTTCACAGTGTACATATGGAAACAAGAGCCAAGGCTTATATTTTTTCAGATACAGTTTTCGCGGTAGCTGATAAACATAAATAAAATTTACCATACTATTCTGAAGTTCATCACCTAAAAAGCAAATTACCCAGTTCTAATGGATATCAGTGCACACATATTCATGTGGGTTTAATCTGTTTACAGGCTACCTAAATTTACACACTGTTAAACATAATATCTCTCCTAAATGTGAGCAGATAAATTGACTGATGTCGACTGAAATTGTTTATGCTACTTATTGTGTTGAACCAAATAATCTCAAATCACTTCGATCATTGATAGCAAATCTCTATTTTAGCACTTTTAAAAACCTTATTCAATTATGGAGCTGTGATTCTCTAGACTGTCATATTGTAGAGGCCATCTTCCTCACTTTCTCAGACTGACACAAAAGCATGGGTTGGTGAAGTCGCTTCCATGTGAACAAAACGTTCAGCGTTTTTCAGGGAAGATGGCCTTATATGGAGTGATTATCATAGAGGCTTTCAATCAAGAAGGCTTTGTGTCTGTTTCTTATATGGTTATTCTGATAGTTAGCAGAGACTTTACTCCCCAGAGAGAGGATAGTCATTTTCGTTGTGTTTTATACGGCTCTCTTGACAATGAGGAAATACTTAATACTGTTTATGATGCTTCATTATCCTCCCACATTTCATAGATTTCTAGTTATGAAACACACAGTGTCTTAAAATATTTATTTAACTGGCTTTTATGAGAACTTTGTTATTTTGTACTAATTTTATCTCCATACATATACACGTTGTATTAAATTTTCTTCTTCTTTTTTTTTTTAAACAGGAAACTGACCTGGCAGAAATAAGTTGATTGTAACCCACAGTTACCATTTTTTTGGTGTTATGATGGCCTGCTAGATCAATAATTTGCTGACTTGAGTTTAGGAAATGAGTCCGACTCTTGGACTCTGTGTAGACATGACGAATAGCCCTTTTCCAACTGATTGTGAAGCTTGTTTTCGTTTTTAAAATGGAGTGTATCCATGATTAAATCTAAAGAACTGATAATTTTTGAAGTGTGCAATTGATTAAAAATGTTTAAGAAGCAACATGTCAGTTATGATAAAAAAAAAAAAGGAGTAGCTACCATCCTGTGTCACCTAGCAATGGAAAAAGGCTTTGTGGAATGTGCAATAATTATAATAAGGTAATCCTGTTACACAAATCTCGTGGGATACACTTCCAAAATCCTAGATGTTCTGACTATCTGCCTATCTGTGTCATGAAATTAACATACTGTTCCTAGGAATGACTTATGTGTGCATGTTACTATTATGAGGTGTATGTGACGATAATACAATGGTAAGAGTGCACAGATGTACAAACCTGGGAGATAGACAGTCAGGAAATATGGAGCTATTCACAGGAGCGTTGTGTACTATGGAGAGGAAGACAATGACTCTTACTCCTCAGCACTCAGCAATGGCTTACAGCTCCCCAGTGAAAAATGGGGTCCCAAGAGTCCCTACCCCATCCATAACTGTCTGTTGACAGACCCAGTCTTGTGCAGGTGATGTCAGACAGCAGCAGATTTTGTGTGTTCATGAGTGCAATGACCATGCTTATATGATAGTATTCCTTGTCACGTAACCCTCAAGTTCTCTATGCCCCATGTCTCATGAACCCTCTGTGCCTTAGAAGGGGTAGATTTTCATACATGTAGATTTGTAACCAATCCCCAATGACAGCAGAGTAAAAGATAATTGATCTCACCATTGATATTTCCATACTTTTTTTCTCTTTAGGACCCTAGAATTGAATACAATGCTTACAATTCTTATACTCCTCTTCCCATATACTTCTATGTACATTTTAGTATGAAGGGAACATCACAATTTATTTAAGTGAAGCCCATTTAAATTTGTTAAATTATAGTGGAGCATGCTTGCTCCCTAACTACTCACTCTTCCTGAAGAAAAAATACATCTTTAGAGAGCAAACTATATCCTTAACATTACCAGAACAAATCTTTTCACTCATAAAGGTTCTATTTTCTTTTTTTGAAAAGTCTAGTGATCTGAGATTTGAAACCAGGTTTCCTTTATCATTGTTCATTTGGAAAGAATGATTGCCGTGGCACTTCTAGAAATATTTCCTTTGCCACTGTAGAGGAAATTGCATGT
The DNA here is from genome assembly GCF_021556685.1 of Rattus norvegicus. Taxonomy (NCBI): domain Eukaryota; kingdom Metazoa; phylum Chordata; class Mammalia; order Rodentia; family Muridae; genus Rattus; species Rattus norvegicus. Next base: position 35,218,685 of record NC_141553.1, read on the forward strand.
CAATTTTTAAATATCATTGTGCATATTTTTAGCCAAACCTAGCTCTGTATGACACTTCACTGAAGTGAGACTGTAAGGCAAAAGGAGGCGTCTCTGCCCTTTGCATGCCAAGTGTGCAATCATAACCGGAATCCTTTAAAATGAAAATCACCTGATTGTCAGGAAGAATTAAAACAGCAGCACGGCATGTAGTGATTTCACACAGTTTATTTGATCATAAAGATTGTGAGCAGACAGAGCAAGACTTCCAGCACTTTCCTGGCCTGTTATCACCAAAGAACTCAAATTTCAAGCTCCCAGAGAAAATTATTACTTAAGTTCTGAAGTAATGTTTACACAGTGATATTTCCAATGAATTGCTGCAAGTTTTCGCTGAAATTTCAAAGCAACAAAGTGCTTCAGCTTTTTCTAAAAATTTATTTTCATTGAATCATGTAGTACTGCATTCATTCCTTACACAGTATATGTATAATGAAGTATCACAGCCTCAGCCAGACATTAGAATTTCATGTTATAAGCACTGCTGTGTCCTGATTATGTGTAGCGTGTTTTTAGATAAGATGCTAACTGAAGTCTTCACAGTCTGCTGCTACAGACAGATTGATTCGGGAACTTTCTTAAAATAATTGGAGGTAATTCTTCCCTGCTGTGATTAGAAATTCTTCTTCCTAGCACTTACAAAGTATGTATTTGTTACCCAACACAAAATCAGTCTGTAACTGAAACATAAATTTTCAGTGCCATGGTGAATTTGTCAATTTGGATTCTGGCATTAAAAGTATAATGTTTAATACATGTAATCAAAACAGTAGCACATATTAATGTTTCTAGAGAAATTTTTAAATATTTTTACTTTGTCCTCACATTGTCTAGGCCTGTCAATATAATTCACAGGTCTCTCTTTGTCACATAAAAGTGACAGAATGAAAAAAAAGAAGGAAAGGTCACTGTGAACTTGTCAGGCAAAAGAGCTATTGATCTAGGAATATCTTTCATTATCAATGTCAATGTCTAGGATAAGAAATGTTTTCTCTTATTTAAATTTGATCCTCTTAATCTCTGTTCCTTTTATCATTTCCCCTTTCTGTAGTATAAATAATTGGTGTATCTTCTCTATTTTCTCCATTTATGTTTTAGATGTTATTTATGTATATTTGTATGCATTTATATTTTATGCATGTATTATGTACTTGTATGGATGGGTGCCTGATAAGTATAGAGATGAGAAGGAGGCCCCAGATCCTTTGAAACTGGGGATATGGACAACCTTGAACCACAATGTGGGTGCTGTAGGCAATCTTCAGAGCTTTGCAAGAGTAAGAAATGTTCTTGACCTTTGAGCCATCAATCTAGTCTCTCCTTTTGAACATGATTTCCTTAGTTTAAGACCAAGGCCACAGCTAAGTAAGAACTTCAGGTTCTTTTATTGTTGAGTAGTAAAGTAGTAAGATTCCTCTGTGAAGAAAGAAACATATAGAGTCTCATTACAGTAAATGACTAAAAGCAACAGGTTTGAAAACTTTTACAGGTCATACACAAATACATGCAGGTCTGTGTACATTGGCATTTATGCACCATGTATGTAGGAATAACTAACATAATACAGGGAACTGAGCACATGCTTTTACCCATGCATATACCAGGTACAACTTCTTTCTTGACCATTTTCTGTGTGCTGAACTTTGAACTTTGATGCTTCTGAAATTTGGTAGTGTCTATTTTCTTTTCAGTTGTTGATACAGGGACTTGCTCCAAAGCCTTGGCTTTTCTGGAAGTTTATGAACCAGCCTGGCCTCACAGGGATCTGTCTACTTCTGCCTCCTTTATGAGCCAGCCTGGCCTCACAAGGATCTGTCTACTTCTGCCTCCTTTATGAGCCAGCCTGGCCTCACAAGGATCTGTCTACTTCTGCCTCCTTTATGAGCCAGCCTGTCCTCACAGGGATCTGTCTACTTCTGCCTCCTTTATGAGCCAGCCTGGCCTCACAGGGATCTGTCTACTTCTGCCTCCTTTATGAGCCAGCCTGGCCTCACAGGGATCTGTTTACTTCTGCCTCCTTTATGAGCCAGCCTGGCCTCACAAGGATCTGTCTACTTCTGCCTCCTTTATGAGCCAGCCTGTCCTCACAGGGATCTGTCTACTTCTGCCTCCTTTATGAGCCAGCCTGTCCTCACAGGGATCTGTCTACTTCTGCCTCCTTTATGAGCCAGCCTGGCCTCACAGGGATCTGTCTACTTCTGCCTCCTTTATGAGCCAGCCTGGCCTCACAAGGATCTGTCTACTTCTGCCTCCTTTATGAGCCAGCCTGGCCTCACAGGGATCTGTTTACTTCTGCCTCCTGACTGTTGGTATTTAGGGCGTGCATCACTGCTACTGGCTAAGTTTTCATTTCTTGTTTTTAAGACATAAGATTTTGCAACAATTAATCTTGGTGGACAACTGGTTTACATCTTGGATTATGTAAGAGAAACATATTTCCACAGAGGGTAACTAGAGGACATCATGCTTACCACTGAGCACCCTTAGCTGTGGAAGGAGGGAAAAGAATCATGTTTTCCTGAAGATGTTTCTTTCAAGGATTGACTGAAGTGAGACTGCATTTGCTTTCTGAAAATGAAGACAACTATCCTGTTGCTACCACTGCTGGCATCAAAATCCAATTGCCCCAGCCTTCCAATATGAACTGAACACCAGTGTACAGACAGAAACTTTTTGCCTGCCTCGACCCTATCCTATAAACAAGCTTATAAACTCCCTTTGTAATACATATTTATTCTATCATTTCTGGTTTCCCAGAGAACACTGGCAATAATAGATACACATGCAATAAGATAAATGTAGATATTAGTCTTCCTGTGTAAACAAAGTTATGCAGATTAGACATGCAACAAAAAAACATGCATCATTTTCAATTTAAAATATATTACAATATATTCTAATCATGGTTTTCCCCTCTCTCTTTCCCTCCCAGATTCCCCATCTCCCTAATTCCTAACCTTACGACTCCTCCTACTTTTCTCATTTTCCTGAAACATGCTCTCATCCCTGCTAAACAAGCAAACAAATAGGCAAGTTTTTTTATGTGAACGCATGCCCAGATTTAGAAAAAAAAAAACAATTGTTTTTGAAAATGGAGCAGATTGTATCTTGTCAGTTTTGTGTTGAGCTGTGCTTGTTGTACAAAAACAGTCTCCTTTCTCAGAAGAGCAGTTCAAGTTCAGAGTCTGTTCAGCAGATGCTCTTTTGTATTACTGTGAGTTGAATGTCTGCCCAGTGTCCAGTCTAAACTCCTCATGCTGCAGTATCCTATTCGGTACCCTATTTCTTGTGCCTCACATTTCAGTAGAGTTAAATGTGTACTTAAGTATAGGTTTCACCAAACTAAAATTAATTTAGCTTCTGTATTTGCTTTCTCTTTCAGGAATTGTCCTGTAGTGTCTGAACAAAGCATTATTTTCTGGTCCTGCAACATTTACATCTGTTAGCATCCCATTTCAGATAAACAGTTGGAGCTTGCGCAGTGAAGTCAGTGAAAAATAATGTAAGCTCTGATGGAGGATCAGGCCAAGGTCTCGATCCTAACTCCGCTAGCATCGTGACTTACAGATTGCAAAATTTCATGTGGGACAATTAAATAGTTATATGTTGTGACTTTGGGCATCTTTGAAATTCCTTAAAACGATTTTGTATTAGTGACTTGCATGTAATTGTTTGTTGTTCAGTGGAAGTCCCTTGTTTGATTACTGAATGAGTTCGGGAAAGGTATGATGGGTGACATCCTTGACTTTCAATTAGATTTGCCTTCTTAATGAAGCTCATATTTCTCTCTATTTCTTAGAATCTAAGTTCTCTGCAGAAATTCTGGTGTCGGGACAGAATGTTGACATAAGGTAACTAGAGGACATCATGCTTATCACAGTGCACCTCAGCTGTGGAAGGAGGTGAAAGAATCAGTTATTCTTTCTTTGGTCAGTAACTAACCATGCATGCAAATTGGTTTTGAAAGGAAAGCATTCTTGCCAAATAATTTTTAAAATTAGAATCCATGTCTGTTCAATTCTTTATCTTTCCTCTGCCTCCTTTTTTCTTCTGTTTAATTTTACCTCAGCCTTCTATTAAGAAAACAATAACCACTGGAGAAAGAATGCATAGTTCTTTCATATCCTTTAGCGTTTGAAAAGAAATAAGAGAGCTATTTCTTGTCTAAATATAAGGTTCTGAAATAACTTTCCCAGGATTGGTGTGAATGGAAATTCCTTTGTTTTAATTCCACAACTGGTAAGAAGGAAGTTCCAACATGTCTCCCAGGTAACTCTTCACATTCTAAATGAGCATGCTTATCCTGTGCAGATGTGCTCATATTTCAATTACAAGGTGATAATGTTCTGTTTCCAACTGGCATGATTCCTTTATCACATATAGATCTTTTCCAATCTGTGTTAGTCACAAACTTAATTCTCACTTCCGTTGTTCTCATTCGAGGCAATCCTAATACCAGCCACTGTCATTTGAAAGCCTGCATCCTTCCTGATCCCAATTAAGAAAAATAAACATGCTTAATCAGATTAAAGCTAACTCACAAAATCTATAAGAGAGTCATCTAAAGAAACATTTGTGTACAGTACCATGCCAATTTTTCTTGGAAAGTCATGCTGGGCAAGCACAGAGGCTGTCCAGACACTTAGATGTCCATGCATTAGGAGGGCAAGAAAGTAGACAATTATAGTGAGTGCTAGCTGCAGGCAAAGTGATGGTGGGTCTGGTTTCTCCTCATAATTTCACCATGCTAACACCTATCATCACATGTTGGTTAGCCTCACAGCTCATTCCCTTTTATATGTTATCAGATTCATAATCAATTTCATAGAGCTTAGTGAAGCTGAGGAGAATCATATTGATCTTTGGCAAGTTTATAGGGAACAGGAGCTTGCCTCTCTGTGTGACCCTACCTTAATGCTTGGCACAGAGTTGATCCTAATAGAGCATCACTTGTCTCACTTCTTGACAACACTGAATTTAGTCAAATATCACTTAAGCATATGAATTTTTATTGTATTTTATTATTACATATGAATCAGACATAAAATTTCATCATGACATTTTTGCATACATGTACCATATATTTTGTTGCACTTGCCCACTTAATCCTCAGTTGTCTCTATTGTACTCTTGCTGATCATTTTTCTTTTCACAACTAACCACCAACCCCCTCTTTTCACAACTTATTTTGTGAACTAGTAATTTTAATTGCAATAACCAGTAACTTCGGTTCAGGAATGTGGGTGAGAAAGGACCAAGCCAAACTCTTGCCAGGACAGTGCTTGACTCTGAGTCATTCAGTCAGTCAGTCAGTCAGTCTCTCTCTCTCTCTCTCTCTCTCTCTCTCTCTCTCTCTCTCTCTCTCTCTGTGTGTGTGTGTGTGTGTGTGTGTGTGTATGTGTCTCGTCTTTCTGTCTCTGCCTCTGCCTCTGCCTCTGCCTCTCTCTCTCTCTCTCTCTCTCTCTCTCTCTCTCTCTCTCTCTCTCTCTCTCCATCTGTTTTATCACCATTTGTAGAGTATGCAATTCCATAATAGAACTCAGCAGTCTAGGAACTCACAACTTGTATTTCTCATGGACTCCAACCGTTGTTAAGACATCACAGCTCCATGCATCCTTCAACTGGATGCATCACAAGATTTTAGCAGAAAGTTTCTGTTGTACTTATTTAGATACCGTGTCTCACCATAAAGCCATGGATGGACTAGAATTTGCACTACAGATCAGACTGGCCTTGAATCCATAGAAAACAACCTGCTTCTGCTACCTGAGTACTGGAGTTAAAAGCCTCTACCAATAAACTTAGTCTGTCAATAGGAGAAGTTGCAGCAACATCCTGTCAGGGTTGGGAAAATAATTTAAGAACTTATTCTACAAATATCTTCAATGACTACAGCATCAATAGTCATCCATCTATCTGACAGTCAATGAAGGCGTTCTGCACACGAGCTCCATATAAAGTGCTTTGCGCTCATTAACCTATTAACACTGTAGAACAATGCCATTGGCTAGGAAAATCAAGTGATTCTATCAATAAATTTCAGAAACAAAGTGACAGGCATTGAAGGTAACATAGCTAGAGCCTATGAAGGAGGAAGTTGACTCCATATCTTCTGACTGAAGCTCTTGCGTCTTTTACTGCTGTTATGCCACTGGTCCTTCCTCATCTACCTGTGTATTCCACTGAGCGTGGTATGGTGTTGACCTCCCAGGGCCATGTATACGCTGAAACAAAATAGCTGCGTTTTCAGATAACTGGCCTGCTGCTCACCTGGCCTTCAGTAGCAGGGATGACTGAAAATGTGCACAGCAGTGAGGTAAATCCAAAAATTGTAGATGGAAGCTAAGCATTTGCCTGCAATTCTGTAGACTATTATTTCTTTATAGAGAGACTTCATACTATGATAAGAGACAGGAAATAAGATTGCACTTATCTTGGCAATGGAAAGAAAGACTTTAGCAGAGACTAAGCGTTCTATATGTAAAACGTTGTCTATGGTGCAGTAAACTATTGGGTCCAGCATGCCTCCTGAAGTGAAGAAGCAATGCTCCTTTCTATTTTTATGATTCCATATGAAATTCAAATATATACATTTCTTCCTTCTTAAAGGAATGGCAAGGATAATCTGTCTAATAGTACATTGCTATTACATGGCCTTAATTTCACAATTAGATATTAGGGTCAAAATTTATATACAGGAGAAAACAAAAGCTCTTATTAATAGCATCCCTCTATACTTCACTTAGGATATAAAAATTCAAATTTAAGCATGGCTGAATTCATTAGGGGGTCCGAGCTTCCCCACATAAGAGACGCTGAAGGACTTCTGATATATAAATCTGATGTTTCTATTAGTTGTAATTTTCTTTAAATAGTCTCCCATTTCATTTTCTCTCTTCTGCATGAGCAGTAATTCAATGGCAACTTCTGCAATTCACATAGGTACATTTAGACATGCTGCGGAATAAAGCTGCCTTTGGCTCATGGTATAGGCTTCTATCCAAGACCCAGAACTGCTTTCAGAATTTATTTTTCCATTAATAAACCCTTGAACACCATGAAAATCACACAGGGAGGTTTGTAAAGAGCATTCTCTTTTTTCTTTTTCCCTTTCTTTTCTGCTTGCAAATGAGTCTAAATCAAGGATAGCTATAGTGGACTGGATAAATCTGCTGAATCTATGAGCTACCTCAGGTTTTTTTTCTAAAATAAATCAACACCGTGGTCATCTTTCTCCTCAATGTATCAAACACTTCTTTGAATATTATTTTCCTCCATCCATCAACATTTCATCCGTGTGTGCATTTGCAATACTGCTACTTGTGTGTGGGGAGGTTGGGAGAAGGGAACCCATTTCCTGGTATGTCCTCTCATTCTATTCTTTATATTCTATACATTGCCTAAAGAAAACACTGACACAAAATGACAGAGACAACTATAGAGAAACTCTTGGAACCAATGCTGGGCCTTGAAGTAAATGCATAAAACTAAACAAACTTAGGTTATCTTAGTTTTTAATCATTCATTCATTTGTTCCTTCATCCTAATTCAGGATGTACACTTATTTGGTTTATCTGAGACTTCTCATTGGTCAAGAACTTTTCAAGGTACTGTAACAGGAGAATTTCTCTCTGTGAAGCATTTTGTTTGTATTGTATGCTATGTGGTTGGATGATTTTGAAAATATTGTTCTCTGAAGACTTCAGTTTTCTTTATTAATTAGAAGTCTTATGGAATGGCCTGATTCAATGACTCATCACTTCATAAGGTTTTACATTCTAATATGGCCAAGAAATCTGAAATTTAATTTCTATAATAAGTGATGACTAAGAATATGAAGACTAAAAATATCCATCCTATTCTGGCAGAAGTGCATATTCTTAAAGCCACTATGGCAAACTGTATGGACATCTTTCAAACAACCAAGCAACCTAAGAACCATCCATCTATCCATAACACTTCTGAGTAGATACTAAAAGAAAATGATATCAGTGAGAAAGATTCCAGAATATCCATGATTATGGTAGCACTATTTATAGCAGTCAAGATATAGAATAAGCTTAGGTGCCCAATACTGAAACAAATAATAAACATATACATACTGTCTCCGTACTCAAATCCCATGGGGGAGAGAGCAGACTCTTAGAAGTATGGTCAATCCTGAGAACTCAGGAGAGACAAACACTTCTACTCACAGGAGCCCTCTGGACACAGGAACCCAGGAGCAGTCAGGGACAGGATCTTTCTGGTCTCTGCCTGAGACCAGAGCTGAAAGCCTGGCACAAGGAGTGCTACCACACCTGAGAGCAGAGGTAAGACTACCACTTCTGCTCTGCGGGACCTGCCTGGAGCCCTCAGAACACAGGAACCCAGCAGCAGACTGGGAAGGATCCTTCTGGTTTCTGCCTGCATCCACAGCTGACCCAGTCCCACAGCTCTCTGTACCCAGATCCCCTGGGAAGACATCAGGACTCTCAGAAGTGCAGACACTCCTGAGATTACAGGGGAGATCACAACTTCTGCTCATATTCCTGACCCAAGAGGAACCCAACTGGAGCCCTCAGGACACAGGAACTAAAGAGCCATCTGGGACAGGATTTTTCCGGTTTCCACTTGCACCCAGAGCTGACCCTATGACAACAGCTCTTGGTGCCCAGATTCTGCTGGGAGAAAGCCTGTCTCCAGAGTGTTGACACATGGGCTTACAGGAGGGGTCAAGCCACTGTGAGAGACAGCAAGACCAGGAAAGACCAGAGACAAGCAGGCAGTGAGAGTCAAGTGCAAGAACCTAAGTAATGGAAACCAAAACTACTTGGCATCATCAGAGATCATTCCTTGCACCACAGCAAATACTGGATATCCCAACACACTGGAAAAGCAAGATTTGGATTTAAAATGGCATCTCATGATGGTGATAGAGAACTTTAAGAGGGATATAAAAAACTCAATTAAAGAAATACAGAACAACACAGGTAAACAAGTAAAAACCCTTAAAGAGGAAACACAACGATCAGGAGTCACAGATGCAAGCATCACCAACAGAATGAAAGACATAGAACAGAGGATCTCAGGGGCAGAAGATACCATAGAAAACATTGACACAACCATCAAAGAAAATGTAAACCACAAAAAGCTCATAACCCAAACACCCAGGAAATCCAGGACACAATGAGAAGATCAAACCTAAGCATAAAAGGCATAGAAGAGATCAAAGACTCCCAACTTAAGAAGGACCATTAAATATCTTTAACAAAATTATAGAAGAAAACTTCCCTAACCTAAAGAAAGAGATGCACATAAACATACAAGAAGCCTACAGAACTCCAAATAGCTTGGACCAGAAAAGAAATTCCTCTCTTCACATAATAGTAAAAACAGCTAATGCAAAAAAAATATATTAAAAGCAGTAAGAGAAAAAGGCCAAGTAACATGTAAAGGCAGACAAATCATAATTAGACTAGACTTCTCACCAGAGTCTATGAAAGCCAGAAGATGCTGGGTAGATGTCATACAGACCCTAAGAGAACACAAATTCCAGCCCAGGTTACTATATCCAGCAAAACTTTCAGTTAACATAGATGGAGAAACCAAGATATTACACAGTATCTTTTCACAAACCCAGCCCTACAAAGGATAATAGATGGAAAACTCCAGAACATGGAGGGAAATTCTCAATAGCAAAAGCAAGAAAGTTATCTTCTTGCAACAAATCCAAAAGAGGAGAACCACAAAAACATAGTTCCATCTCTAACAACAAAAATACCAGAAAACAGCAGTCAGTATTCCTTAATATCTCAATCGCCCTATAGAAAGACAGACTAACAGACTGGATATGTAAAGAGGACCAAGCATTTTGCTGCATGTAGGAAACACACCTCAGTCACAAATAAAGACTCTACCTCAGAGTAAAAAGCTGGAAAACAATTTCCAAGGAAATGGTCCCAAGAAACAAGCTGGAGTAGCCATTCTAATATCAAATAAGATTGACTTTTATCCAAATGTTATCAACCAAGATAAGGAGGGACACTTCATATTCATTGAAAGAAAAACCACCAAGATGATCTCTCAATCCTGAATATCTATGCTTCAAAGGCAACGGCACCCACATTCATAAAAGAAACCTCACTAAAGCTCAAACCACACATTGCACCTCACACAGTAACAGTGGGAGACTTCAACACCCCCACTCTCAACAATGGACAGATCATGGAAACAGAATCATGAAAATAATTAAATATATATTAAAACAGAGACACAGAGGAACTAACAGAAGATTTGAACCAAACGTATTTAACAGATATCTATAGAACATTTCATCCTAAACCAAAAGAATATACCTTTTTCTCAGCACCTCATAGTACCTTCTCCAAGAGTGACCATATAATCTGTCACAAAATAGGCCACAACAGATACAAGAAGATTAAAAATCCCATGTGTCCTATCATATCACCATGGACTAAGGCTAGTCATCAATAACAACAAAAATGACAGAAAGCCCAATACACACTGAAGTTGAACAAGGCTCTACTCAAAGATAGTTTGGTCAAGGAAGAAATAAAGAATGAAAATAAATACTCTTTAGGATTTGATGAAAATGAAGGCACAACAAACCCAAACTTATGGGACACAAGGATAGCAGTGCTATGAGGAAAACTCATAGCTCTGAGTGCCTCCAAGAAGAAACAGGGGAGCGCATACATAAACAGCTTGACAGCACACCTAAAAGCTCTAGAACAAAAAGAAGCAAATACACCAAAGAGGAGTAAAAGGTTTTAGTGCAGAATCGTATTAGACTTTCATAGAAGACATAATAACAGTATTGCCAAACTATTACACAAAATAGAAACAGAAGGAATGCTACTGAAATTCTCCTATGAAGCCACAATTGTGCTTATACCTAAACCACACAACGACCCAAGAAAAAGAGAACACAAAACCAATTTCCCTTATGATTATTGATGCAATAATACACAAAGTTCTTGCAAACTGAATCCAGGAACACAGCAAAATCCATGCCAGCGAAATCCATCCACAGCAAAATCCACCCCAGGTACACAGGGGTATTTCAACATATGGAAACCCATCAACATCATCCACTGTATAAACAAACTTTCTGTACATAATGTGAGAAGTCTGGTGTAATTCTGTTAGGTATGCCTTTATATGTTGCTTGAACTTTTTCCCTTAACTGTTTTTAATATTCTTTTTTTGTTTTGTGCATTTGGTGTTTTGACTATTATGAGATGGTAGGAGTTTCTTTTCTGGTCCAATCTATTTGGAGTTATGTAGGCTTCTTGTATGTTCATGGGCATCTCTTTCTGTAGGTTAGGGAAATTTTCATCTATGATTTTGTTGAAGATATTTACTGGTCTTTTAAGTTGGGAATCTTCACTCTCTTCTACACCTACTATCCTTCGTTTGGTCTTCTTATTTTGTCCTGGATTTCCTGTATGTTTTTGGTTAGGATTTTTTTGCATTTTCATTTTTTGACTGTTACACCATTGTTTTTTGTGGTATCTTCTGCACCTGAGATTCTCTCTTCTATGTCTTGTGTACTGTTAATGTCTATGTCTTTTGAACCATTCTTATGATTTCTATCTCCAGGGTTGTCTCCCTTCATGATATCTTTATTGTTTCTATTTCCATTTTTAGATCCTGGACAGTTTTGTTCAATTCCTTCATTGGTTTGTGTTTTTTTTTCTGTAAATCTTTAAGAGAGTCTTTTTGTTTACTCTTTAAGTGCTTCTACCTGTTTACCTGTGTTGCCCTGTCTTTCTTTGAGTTATTTATGTCCTTCCTAAAGTCCTCTATCATCTTCATTGTGAGATGTGATTTTAAATCCAAATCTTGCTTTTCCACTTTGATGGAGTATCCGTGTCCTGCTGTAGTGGGGAAACTGTGTTCTGATGGTGCTAAGTATCCTTGGTTTCTGTTGTTTCTGTTCTTGCACTTGCCTCTCACCATCTGTTTATCTCTTGTACTACCTGCCCTTGCTATCTCTGACTGGAGACTGTCCCTCCTATGACTCTGATTGTGTCAGAACTCCTTAGAGTCTAGCCATTTCTGTGATCCTTTGATTCTGGTATCCTGTGGTCCTGAGCTCTTTGGTTTGTCAGAACTTCTGGGAGTCTTGCTGCCTCTGGGATTCTGAAATCCTGTTGTGACCAAGCTCCCGATATCCTGTGTGTCAGAGCTCCTGGGAGTCACAATTTCTAAGTGTGTTTCAAGAGTGGGTGGGGAGCAAGAGTCTTGGGTTTGCTCTTTGCACAGGTGCAAGCTGGAAGGAATCCGTGCCTCTGGCTGGTGGGACTTGGGTTTCCCTGGTTCCTGTGTAGGTCCCAGTTATCCTTGGTAATTAGAAAGATGTCGTGGCCTCAATTGTGATCTTGAGTATGTTAGAGTACTCCTGTTTATGTCCAAATTCCTGGGAGTCCAACTTTCCCTATGCTCCTGTGATCCTGGATATTTCAAAGTACCTCTGATCCTGGGCCTCTGATCCTGGGCCTCTGATCCTGGGCATGTTAGAACACCTGAGAGTCGAACTTACTGGGATGTTTTGTGATTGGGTGTGTGGCCAGCAAACAAGGTCTGCTCAGGGCACTGGCTCAGACTAGAAAAGACCTGTGGCCCCTGGCTGGGGCCGTCTCCTGTGTCCCTGGATTCTGGGGGACCCTATTACTCCAGGGGTTGGGACCTCCTCACCTCTTGTCCTGGGCATGTTAGAGCACCTGGGAGTCGGGCTTCTTCCGGGGGTTGTGGGAGTAGGTGCAGAGCCAATGCCCAAGGTCTGCTCAGGGCACTGGTTCAGAGCAGAAGGAATGTGCGCCACTGGCCGGGCAAAGAACAACATTTTCTGTAGTAGATACTTCCTTCTCCCCTGAAATCCAGCATTTTTACTGATTCCAAAGCATCTCACTTTCCTGAATATCTTCAAATAAGCACCCCTTTTATCACCCAGTTTCTTATGACTCACCAAAATACATCGCACCTCAGAGATGCCTACACTATGATTTGAAAATAAAAGTAAGTGCATTTTAGGTTAAATAATTATCAACGTAATGGTTATACGAATTTAAAGATTTTCCATATATCTTTACCTCTATGTAACAGAAACACTTGCCTGTCCTGGTACACAAATTTCTAGATCTCTCCTTTCAAAAATTATTAAATATATATTTTTAGTTTGTGTATGAGAGCTTTCCAAACCTGAACATATGCTTGCCACTTATTTGTCTGGTACCCACAGACGTCAGAAGAAAACAACATATTCTCTAACTAGGGCTATAGATGATTATGAGCCATTATGTGAATGCTATAAACTGAACTGAGATCTTCTACAAGAACAAGTACTCTTAACCACAAAACTATGTGTATTCTTTTGATGATTTTTACCAGGGTCATTATTGTAAGAGTCACTTCTGTGTTGAAAACAAAGTTTCTTTTAAATTCTGAATTTCATGCTTTGTGTATTCATCTGTTTAGTAGATATTTTATATGTGTGTACCAACATCACTCTGTCTGTCTGTCTGTCTGTCTGTCTCTGTCTTTGTCTTTCTGTCTCTCTCTCTTTCTCTGTTTCTCTGTCTCTGTCTCTGTCTCTCTCTCTCTCTCTCTCTCTCTCTCTCTCTCTCTCTCTCTCTCTCTCTCTGTGTGTGTGTGTGTGTGTGTGTATTTTAAGATAGGGTCTCTCTTGCTTGCCTTGAACATACTTTGCAGACCAGATTAGCCTTGAAGCTCTTCTGACCTCCATCTCATCTCTGCCTCCAAATTATGGGGATAGCAGGACTCTGCCACCATGTTTCTCTTTGAGTCAACATTTCTACTCTTATGTTTTTAAAAGAAAGTCCTTCCCAGCCACAAACTCTTCAGCTTACAGTTCCGCTTGCCTGCAAGATGTGCTGGACTGGAGTCAGACAATCATCTGAAGGACCAGAGAGAAATCATCAAACAACCAATGGGAACAAATACAAAACCTCATCACCAAATATTAGATGGATCTTGAGGAGTCCTGTGGAGGGGATGGAAGAAGGATAGAAGAGTCACAGGGAACAGGCCAGGAAACATGGGGGATCACAGAGATCAGAGGCCCACAGAACCAACTGACAAGGTCTCATGGAAGTTTTCAGAGATCAGAGAGCCTGTGTATGTCTGACCTAGACCCACTGCATGTATTTTATAATTGTATAGCTTGGTGTCTTGTGGGTTTCTAAAGTGAGAAATGGGCTGGCATTAACTCTTTTACCTGCTTTTGGTACACTTTTCCTCCTCTTTGTTTGCCTCCTTCAATCTTGATGTGAGAGTTTGTGCTGGTCTTAGTGTAGCTTGTTCAATCACAGAAGTTCTTTAGAGGACCGATCCTTTCTAAAGGGAGACAACTAGGGATGGTTTTGTGTGAGAGCATACATGGGGGAGGACACTAGGTAGAGGGAGAGCAGGAGGGTAAACTGCAGTAGAGATGTAATATATGAGAGATGAAAAAAACAAAAGAAAAAGAATTGTTCTTCAATTTAATATGCCCAAATCTGAGCACACATTTTCATTGTCCAATCTTGATTCTCCACCACAAGAGAACAGCAAGTTCATTTTTCTAGTTCTTTAAGCCAAATCTTTAATATTGTTATTTCTATTACTGAATTCAGGTTGCCTTTGTTAGCAAATTCTATTAATTCACTTTGGTAAATAGTCACTAATACTTGTCTCCTCTACTCACATCCTAGCCCAAACTATTAATTTTTTTTCTGACTTGCATTATTGGAAAAGCTTTCTGCTATGATTTCTTAACATGCATTTACACTTCTTCATGTGACAGAAACTAGTGTTAGATTTGAAATAACATGGGACTTGACACTCTTGTTTCCCAAATCCTTTCTCTTATATATAGAGTGGAAGTCAAATATATCATACCAGCCCTTAAACAACTTACATTTCTCCCATTCTCCCTGTTTTCAGAGTCTATCTCCAAACAGTCTCATTGCTCTGTGTCTTTGAGACATCTAATGCCCCAAAGCTTCTGCTTTTGCTATATTTCAGTCTAGAATAGTCTTCCCTGGACTCTTCTCTGAGCACTTCTGATCTTTTTTTTTTTAGTTTTTAGAATTATACTTACTTTCTGAGTGAGTCCTTCACCATAAACTTTTTTTAAAATTATATTCATAGCCTTCCATGCCACCACCACCACCATCTAACATCCATGCTTAAGTTTTCTCACAGAATATAAGCAGAGTTAGCACAAATTCAGCTGTCAAAATCATACACTAAACTATAATTTTACCAGAAATGGAATTGTTCTACCAATATTCAAGATAGTAAACATAATATATAAAAAGTAAGTCAGAAGACTCAGAACCTTACTAAGGTCCTGATTTCTCACCAGTGATTAATCTACTTTATTATTGCATCATGACCAGAAATTTACCAAGTAAAGATTTCCATCATAGCTTTCCTGGTTGAAGAAACAGAATTAGTCTCTACAGCATATGACTTTACTTTATAGGCCATCTTATACAGTATAGTGAAGAGTCATAGGGAGAAAATGAGTCAGTAGGGCAAGTTCTTAGTACACTATTATGAGGATCTGGTTTGGATCTCTATCACTCACACCATACAAACTAGGTATGTATCTGTAACTCTAGTACTGGGAGAGATGGACAGGCAGACCCCAGAGGCTTGCTAGCCAGTCAGTGGAATTGAAAAAGAGATAGAAATATTAATTTATATTTATATAAATATATCTTAAATGCTGTTATGATACTTAGGCTAACATTGTTCCTCAAAAAAGCCATAGACTATTTAAAATATTCCCTCGTACCAGGCAGAAGATACCTCCATTCAAGTCATTGATCTAGGAAGTCAAAGTGATTCTCCAAACAATGTAGACTATTGCTATAACCCTTAGTTGCCTTACAAAGGTTAAAGGTAAGTCCTATTCTGAAGAGAATGTTATACACAAGACTTGGAAGTTTAAAGTTGAGTCTAATCTGAAAGCCTCCATCCTGCAGCCTAGCTTTCTTAGTACTAGAAGAAGCTATATAGGCTTCCAAGGGAAAGAAAAAAGTCATAGCCCTAACCAGCTGTAGTGATGAGGAAACAAAAGTATAACCAATATTACCAAGATATCCTTCAAGATGTGATAGCAATAGTGGTGCTCATATATTGGCAACAACCAACATCTATCTAGTTGGATGTAAAACCTCCTCAAAAGGAGAAAATCCCTGCCTGATACTAGAAACTTTTTGCAGTATCATCAACCAGATAGTCCAAATCTCTAATGTTTTTAAAATTTCCAAGCTAGGTTGAATGGAAAGTTCTGGAACCCTCAATGTTGGAGAGCATTAGGATTTTCAATAAATAGTCCATTTAATCTCAAATTGCTATATTAATATATCTACTTATACCTATTGATAGTTACTTCTTCCTTTTCAAAAACATAATCTCTTCTATAAGATATATTATAAGCCTTGGCTGACATATAAATTATGCACAGTTTAAATTGAGAGATCCACTTGCTTCTGCCTCTCAAGTTGTAGTTTTAAAAATGTATAACATTGATAGCTCCCTGCACCCAAATTCCATGGGTAAGAGAGTGAAACTCTCAGAAGGGCAGACAATCCTGAGACCTCAGGGGAGACCACCACTTCTGCCTACCTCTGCTCACATTCCTGGTCCAAGACAAAACTGCATAGTGCCTCTGGATACAGGAATATAGGAGAAGTCAGCAGCAGGAACCTGCTAGTTTCTGCCTGCACCCAGAACTGAACTGAATCGGTCCCACAGCTCCCTGCACCCAAATCCTATGGGGGAGAGAGCAGAACCCTCAGAAGTGAGGACAATCCTGAGAAGTCAGAGGTGAAAACTACATTCTGCCCACATTCCTGACTCAAGAGGAAATCACCTATTGCCATGTGGGCCCTCTGGGAACAGGAACCTAGTTAACAGTCAGGGACAGGAACCTTCAGGTTTTTGCCTGAGCCAAGAGGTGAAAGCCAGTCACCAGGAGTGCGTACACAGAACAGAGGTAAGGCCAACTCTTCTGTGCCAAGTAACCCACCTAGAGGATTAAGGTCACACAAACCCAGGAGCAGTTCTATGATCCCAGATACGGCTGAAAGAAAACATGTCTACAAGAGTGCTGACACACAGGCCTACAGGAGACCCAAGCCACTGTCAGAGACAGCAAGACAAGCTTAATACCAGAGACAACCTGAAGGTGAGAGGCAAAGACAGGAACCTAAGCAACAGAAACCAAAACTACTTGGGATCATCAGAGCCCAGTTCTTCCACCAAAGCAAATACTAGATCTTCAAACACACTGGAAAAGCAAGATTTGGATGTAAAATCACATTTTATGATGATGATGGGGGACTTTAAGAAGGACATAAATAACTCCCTTAAAGAAATACAGGACAAGACAAAGAAAAACTAGAATCACTTAAAGATGAATCACAAAAATTCCTTACAGAATTACAGGAAAACACAACTAAAGAGGTGAAGAAATTGAGCAAAACCATCCAGGAGTTAAAAATGGAAACAGAAACAATAAAGAAAGTACAAAGGGAGACAACCCTGGAGATAGAAAATCTAGGAAAGAGTTCAGAACTCACAGATGTAACTATTACCAACAGAATAGAAGAGATAGAAGAGAGAATCTCAGGGGCAGAAGATACAATAGAAAACATTGACATGATCATCAAAGATAATGTAAAATGTAAAAAGCTCCTAGGCCAAAACATCCAGGAAATTCAAGACACAATGAGAAGATCAAACCTAAGGAGAATTGGCATAGAAGAGAGGGAAGACACACAACTTAAAGGGCCAGTAAATATCTTCAAAAAAATTTTAGAAAAAAAAACAACTTCCCTATTGTAAAGAAAGACACGCCCATAAACACACAAGAAAGCTACAGAACACCAAATAGATTGGAACAGTAAAGAAATTCCTCCTGAATAATCAAAACACCAAATTCACAAAATAAAGAAAGACAATTAAAAGCAGTAAGAGAAAATGGTAAAGTAACATATACAGTCAAACCTATCAGTATTACACCAGACTTGACACCAGAGACCATGAAAGCCAGCAGATCCTGGACAGATGTCATACAGACCCTAAGTGAACAGAAATGCCAGCATAGGTTACTATATCCAGCAAAATTCTCAATTAACCTAGATGGAGAAACCAAGATATTCCATGACAAAACAAATTTATACAGTATCTTTCCACAAACTCAGCACAACAAAGGATAATAGATGGAAAACGCCAACACAAGTAGGGAAACTAAACCTTAAAAAAAAAGCAAAAAAGTAATCTCCCTGCAACAAAACCAAAAGAAGACTGACAAAAAAACTTAATTCCACTAAAAACAAAAATAACAGGAAGCAACAATCACTATTCTTTAATATCTCTTAAAATCATTGGACTCAATTTCCTCATAAAAAGACATAAACTAACAGACTGGATAAGTAAAGGGGACATAGCATTTTGCTGCATACAGGAAACACACCTCAGAGACAATGACAGACACTATCTCAGAGTAAAAGGCTGGAAAACCACTTTCCAAGCAAATGGCCTGAAGAAACAAGTTGGTGTATCCATTCTAATATTGATTCTAATCGACTTTCAACCAAAAGTTATTAAAAAAAGATAAGGAAAGACACTTCATATTTAACAAAAGAAAAATCCACCAAGATGAACTCTAATTCCTAAACTATGTTCTGAATGCAAGGGCATTCATCAAAGTAACCTTACTAAAGCTCAAAGCACACATTGCACCTCACACTATTATAGTAGGAGATTTCAACACCCTACTCAATTCAATGGACAGATCATGGAAAAAGAAATTAAACAGAGGCATACAGAAACCAACAGAAGTTATCAACCAAATGGACTTAACAGATATTTATAGAACATTTCATCCTAAAACAAAAGAATATAACTTCTCAGCACCTCATAGTACCTTCTCCAAAATTGACAATACAATTGGTCACAAAACAGGCCTCAACAGATACAAGAAGATAGAAATAACCCCACACCATGGACTAAGCCTGGTTGGCAATAACAATAAAGATGACAGAAATCCCATATATACATTGAAGTTTAACAGTTCCCTGTTCAATAATAACTTGGTCAAGGAAGAAATAAAGAAAGAAATTAAAGACTTTATAGAATTCAATGAAAATTAAGGCACAACATACCTAAGAATATAGGATACAATGTAAGCAGCACTAACAGGAAAACTTAGAGCTCTGAGTTCCTCCAAAAAGAAATAGGAGAGCACATACATTAGCATCCTGATAGCACACCTAACAACTCTAGAACAAAAGGAAGCAAATACACCTGAGAGGAGTATAAGGCAGGAAATAATCAAACTCAGGGCTGCAATCAGCCAAGTAGAAACAGAAAGGACTATACAAAGAATCGACAAAACCAGGAGCTAGTTCATTGTAAAAAAACCAAAACAAAACAAACAGAAAAAAAATAAGATAGATAAACCCTTAGCCAGACTAGCCAGAGGGCACAGAGTGTGAATCCAAATTAACAAATTCAGAAATGAAATCAAAGATATAACAGAATCTGAAGAAATTTAAAATATAATCAGATCTTACTAAAAAAGCTTACTATATTCAACAAAACTGGAAAATCTGGAGGAAATTGACAATTTTCTAGGAAAATATGACATAAGAAAGTTAAATCAGGAACAGATAAACCATATAAACCATCCCATAACTCCTAAAGAAATAGAAGCAGTTATTAACACTCTCCCAACAGAAAAGAGCCCAGAGCCAGATGGGTTCTTTGCAAAATTCTGTCAGACCTTCATAGGAGACCTCATACCAATATTGTCCAAACTATTCCATAAAATAGAAACAGAAGGAGCACTACCCAATTCCTTCGTTGAAGCCACAATTATGCTTATACCTAAATCACACAAAAATCCAACATAGAAAGAGAACTTCAGACTAATTTCCCTTATGGATATCAATGCAAAAATACTCAATAAAATCCTTGCAAACTGAATCCAAGAACACATCAAAACAGTCATCCATAAAGACCAAGTAGGCTTCATCCCAAGGATGGTTTAATATGGGGAAATCCATCAACTTAATCCACTATATCTACAAACTTAAAGACAAAAACCACATGATCATTTCATTATATGCTGAGAAAGCATTTTACAAAATTCAATACCCCTTCATGATAAAAGTCCTGGAAAGTTCAAGAATTCAAGACTCATACCTAAACATAGTAAAAGTAATATACAGCAAAACAGTAGCTAACATGAAACTAAATGGAGAGAAACTTGAAGCAATTCACTAAAGTCAGGGACTAGACATGGCTGCCAGACTAGACCAGAGCTCCCAGGCACTGAACCACTACCCAAAGACTATATATGGTCTGGCTCATGGCTCCAGCTTCATGTGTATCAAAGGATGTCCTTGTTGGGTACCAATGGAAGAAAACGCCATTAGCCCTGCCAAGGCTTGACCCTCCAGTGTAGGGGAATGCCAGGGGGACTAGAATGGGTGAGTGGGTGGGGAGAGGAACATCCTTATAGAAGAAGGAGAGGGGAATGGGAGAGGGGGCTTATGTCTGGGAAACAGGAAAGGAAATAACATTTGAAATGTACATAAAAATATCCAATAAAAGAAAAAAGTATTCTGCACTTAAAAAAAAGTGTAACATCATACCTGTGCATTCACTCTAGTTACATGTATGTATGCATGTATGTATGTATGTATGCATCTATATCTATACCTATATATAAAGAGAGATAATTTTACATATTTTGATATTTTCCTCCTCTTCTATTTCCTCTTCCCTTCCTCATCTATTTCTAAATAACTGGTTGAAGATCTTCATTTCATGGTAATAATCTCATGATTATTTTCCCCTTTCCTCAATCAATACTTAATTGATTGGTATTGTTTTTTACTAACTATATAAAGATTTCCAGTTCACTCGGATGGTTACTTGCCTCGGCTTTGCTCTGCTCTATTGGAGGATTGCACCTATGTGACTTTTCCCCCAAGAAGTGTTTCAGCAAAACTTTCACATTTAAAAATACCTCCAAGGCTGCCAAGTGTACACATTCACTCTGTCAGCTCTCTGGGATTTACATCTATCACTTTTAAATTTTGCTGGCAAATTTCAGTTCTAGGAACTAGAGGCATAACTGACATTTCAGAGGAAACAATGATAGCAAAATCACTCAAGTATCCAAGACTGTAGTTGGTGAGGTGACTCAATATGTAGGCATTTGGCATCAAGCCCCTAGACTTGATTTATATTCTCAAAATTGACATGGTAGAAGGTAAGTCATAAACTCTTATAAACTGTTTTTTAGCTTCCCTTCCACATATACAAATGGTGATCATTCCTCCACAGTAAATACATAAAATAATTTTTAAGTTCAAGATTTCTCATACAATTAACTTTATTTCTTAAGATTTGCAGTGGCTAATGCCATATGTATCTCTTTGCCCTCCACCTTTCCTGCTTTAGCCCCGTTTTACCAACATTCTAATTACTGTGAAAGATAGAAGAATCCTAGTGACATCTATCAGTTAGCGCACTCATCAGTTTAAAACATTTACTACAGCGTTATGTAAAGACCCGGGCCCTTTATTAGAACCCATGTGCTTTGGAACCCCTACAGGTAGACAGCATGGCATCATGCAATGTTGTAATATATAGTGCATTGATTTTTTTTCTTCAGAAGATTCTTAAATTATTCCAATTTATGGGTTTAAAGGGATTATTAGATATAGATGTAGAATATATTTTGAACAAATCAAAGTAGTTAGCATTTTCTTATTATTATGCATTAACTTGAATTAGCAAAAGACACTCATACACATTAAGTAGGATATGGTATAATATTTTAAAATGTGTATATTTTTTAATAGGAACAATCCAGAGAGATTAGATACTGCCATGACAAGAAAGAAATGACTAGGCACAGCAAACATGGTGAAAGTGGGTACTTTGCCCTCAAGGCTTAGGTTAGCAGGATACCAAACCTCAGTCTAACCTAACAAGCTCAGCAATGGAGAAGAAGGAACGCCAGCATGTCCAGTGCCATCATGTCAAACTTGTCCAGCATTATTTGCCAACACCTAGTAGAGTGTCTTATACATACCTAGTTTAGGATAAATAGGTATTCCCTCTAGTAGAAGAACAAATAGTGAAAAATAAAGAAAAAATAAAATGGTTGTTCTATTCTGTTTCTTTGTTGGTGTGACAAAAAAAAAGACCAGAGTGACATGAGGTAGATAGGGTACTGTCCTGAACAGAACACAAATGGCTAATGCTGTAACATCAACAGTAGAAAAACTGACCTCATAAAATTGAAAAGCTTCATTTAGGCAAAGGACAGTGTCAATAGGACAAAATGGCAACCAACAGCTTGGGAAAAGATCTTTTCCAATCCTACATCCAATAGAGAGCTAATATCCAATATATACAAAGAACTCAAGAAGTTAGATTCCAGAGAATCAAATAACCCTATTAAAAATGGGGTACAGACCTTGGCAGGGAATAAAGAGGCAAAGATTAAAACAGAGACAGAAGGAACACCCATTCAGAGCCTGCCCCAGATGTGGCCCATACATATACAGCCACCCAATTAGACAAGATGGATGAAGCAAAGAAGTGCAGGCCGACAGGAGCTGGATGTAGATCTCTCCTGAGAGACACAGCCAGAATACAGCAAATACAGCGGCGAATGCCAGCAGCAAACCACTGAACTGAGAATAGGACTCCCGTTGAAGGAATCAGAGAAAGAACTGGAAGAGCTTGAAGGGGCTCGAGACCCCTTATGAACAACAATGCCAAGCAACTAGATCTTCCAGGGACTAAGCCACTACCTAAAGACTATACATGGACTGACCCTGGACTCTGGCCTCATAGGTAGCATTGAATATCCTAGTAAGATCACCAGTGGAAGGGGAAGCCCTTGGTCCTGCTAAGACTGAACCCCCAGTCAACGTGATTGTTGGGGGGAGAACGGCAATGGGGGGAGGGTAGAGAGGGGAACAGGTGTTTGCCCGGAAACCGCGAAAGGGAATAACATTCGAAATGTAAATAAGAAATACTCAAGTTAATAAAAAAAATAAGGGAACTTAAAAAAATGGGGTACAGAGCTAAACAAAGAATTCTCAGCTAAGGAATATAGAATGGCTGAGAAGCACCTAAAGAAATGTTCAGCATCCTTAGTCACCAGGGAAATGCAAATCAAAACAACACTGAGATTTCCCCCTATACCAGTCAAAATGGCTAAGATCAAAATTTCAGGTGACAAGAGATGCTGGAGAGGATGTGTAGAAAGAGGAACACTTTTCCACTCTTTGTGGGATTGCAAGCTGGTACAACCACTCTCAAAATCAATCTGATGGATCCTCAGAAAGTTAGACATAGTGCTACCCGAAGACTCAGCTCTCCCACTCCTGGGCATGTACCCAAAAGATGCTCCAACATATAACAAGGACACATGCTCCACTATGTTCACAGCAACCTTATTTATAATAGCCAGAAGCTGGAAAGAACCCAGATGTCCTTCAATGGAGGAATGGATACAGAAAAATGGTACATTTGCAAAATGGAGTACTTAGCTATTAAAAACAATGACTTCATGAAATTCATAGGCAAAAGGTTGGAACTAGAAAATATCATCCTGAGAAAGATAACCCAGTCACAAAAGAACACACTTGGTAATGGTATTGTTAGTTCATGTTTCTAAAGCACAGTCCTCCACTGAGAGAGGCCAAGGTAGGAACCAGAGGAACTTGAGCAAAGCCTGTTCTTAGAGTTCTTTCTTCATTGTTTATTCATCCTACTTAATTACAAAATCCAGGGTTACCTGCACAGGTTACAAGGCCTTACATTCATCACTAATCAAGAAAATTCCCCTATAAACCTGCCCACAGGCAAACTGATAAAGATATTTTTCAGTGAGATCCCACCCCTTTATTTATTTTTTTCTTCTTAGATTCTTCTAGTTTAGGCCAAGTTAAGATAAACTAACCACAAAATGGTGGACACCTAGAGGAAAAGTACTGAGTTTTACAGGCTTCAAATACATAAAACCTTTAGTCATAGTGATATAATGACCAGATACTGAGATATACTGTTTAACACACCGCCCCCCCACACACATACATACACACACACACACACACACACACACACACACACACACACACACACACACACAAGATTCAAGAAATTAAATATCTTTGGTATAGAATGATACTATGTATCATTTTTATATTAAGCTGTAAATTTTTAGACACTAAAAATATGACTGGAGGTAATGTAATGTATTGTAAGGTAAGAGTGAGTTTTGAGCAAATCTGTTTCATGGTGCAGAGGAAAGATTTAAATGATATAAAATATGAGGAACTTTACTGGCTAAGGTGAATTTCTTTCATTACAGATTAGATGCAACTACATAAAATTGCTGTTGTTGTAAGTCTAAAATGATTAGTTCTTGAAAATTTTATAGACCAATAAATTTGAGGTTTCCATAACTACTAATTTTTCTTGCTTTATTAAAGAATGATTGACAAATAAGTATTATATATATTCTTGGAGTACAGTGTAATGATTTGATTCATGTATACCTCTGTAGTGATTACCATAATGCCACTAATTAGCCTATTCATTACCTAACACACTTGCCACTTTTATGTGTATATAGTAGAGTTCTCAAGATTTACTATTTAGTAACTACTAATTTTAAAACTATATTAGACTTCAAATATCTACAGAATAGAATGACCTAACACTATTGCTTGTGCTGCGAATATTTTCAAAGAAGAGACCAGATGGACACATAGGGTGCAAACCAAGGAGCATACATAAGGAGGCCTTTGTGACTTGGGTCCTGGAACCATAACTGAGGACAACAAGGGAATGAGGGATAGACAGATGGACAGCATAGAGCAAGGGTGTGTTCACTCTGATTAAGAGCATCTGCTACTACGGGCAACCTGGAACCTCAGGATTTCTGTTAAGTATCCAATGGGAGAATGTCTAGTTCACCTAATTAGGAGGTCATGGTAAGCTAGCTGTCTCGGATTGCAAATGTCTGAGACAAGGAAGCTTAGATGCTAGTTTTGTATACAATGAACAGTAGTTCATAAACACATATTCACGCCCTATGGAAAGTTGAGTCATTCCTCGTGATCCTGGCCCATGTGGGGAATATGTGTGTATCTGTATGTCTAAGCTATGGATATGTGGGTGCCCACAGAGGCCAGTCAAGGATATACATACCTAAAGCTATAGTCACAGGAGGTTGTGAGCTGCCAGACACGAGTGCTAAGAACCAAACTCTAGTCTCGGAAAAGCAGCAAGCACTCATAACACTGACCCATATCTCCAGCCCTCTCAAGTTTTATCTTTAAAGAAATCAAAACCAACTATCTCAACTGCCACTTAGTAATATTTTTAATTAACATAAAATATTTATTGTTTTCTCCTGTGTTCTGACTTGTGATTCTTCTGGAAGCATGTTACATCGTGTTTTCTCTTCACAGTTAAGGCTTTTTCTTATTTGTCTACATCTGATGGGACAACTAAATATTTAATCTCTGGTAATCTTTCTTTTATAACAATACTTTGTAGCATCTCCAGTGCACAATGATCTGGCTACTTCCTTAGTTTCTGGAAATTTGTGGTACATGTTATTTATAAATTAAGCACTAGATTGTAAGATCATTTTCTTTTTATATTTAATTCTTGTGCAGAAAATTATTAGTAAAGAATATCTACAACATTGTTTCCTTATGTGTGGCAGGGTTTATTCACTATTTATTCATGTTTGGTCGAGACATCATTATGTGGACAAGGCTAACTTAGAAATCACAAAAATCTACCTGCCTCTGTCTCCCAAAGTTTGGGATTGATGGCGTGTTTCATCCATACCCAGCAATGTTTAACTTTTTTATATAATTTTTGTATAATTCAACTGATCTTCTTGGAAATATTTCTTAACTAGTTATTATTATTATTATTATTATTATTATTAATAGTAGCAGTAGTAGTAGTAGTAGTAGTAGCAGTAGTAATCACTATTAATGTTTGTAGTAAACTTTATCAGTCCCTTAAAAAGGTGCTTTTCCTGGATATGTTGGTTAAAAACTGTTTTTATAGGTGTTTAAAATTGTCCTTGCTATACTGCCTCTATTGTTGTCATTAATAATGTTTTCTGTACGATTATGATTTTTCATGTATTATTTTATTTCCCATTCTCTCTGGAAGCTATTGAAGAGTAGTTTGTACATGTATTCTGTCTAGGAAAAATCTTTGTTTTAACTAGTGTTTTTCCTCCTTTGTTCCTAAACTCAGGAGATTTTTAGTTCTGCTTTCCCTATTTCTTCATTTTTTTCCCTAGTTTTCTGTGCTATTTCTCTTTGTTGTCTGCTACATTGTGAGGAGTTGTGAGGAGTTACTTTACAGCAGAAGTAGTAAAGTAGTGACTAAGAAATTAAAAACATAATTTGTAGGCAATGTGCCTCACTTTTAAAGGAACAGATTATGTTTTCAGACATTTAATATTCAGCGAAGGACTGTGCCTAGAACTGATCCAGTGCCATAGCTCTCTGTACCCAGATTCCATAGGGAGAGAGCATAAGTCTCAGAAGTGTGGATAAACCTGGGAGCACAGGGGAGACCACCACTTCTGCTCACATTTCTGGCCCAAGAGGAACCCACCTGGTGCCCTCTGGACAAAGGAACTGAGGAGCAGTCTGGGACAGAATCCTTCTGATTTGTGACTGTGCCCAGAGCTGATCCTGTAGTGCAGCTTTCTGTACCTAGATCCTGCTGGGAGAAAGCAGGAGTGCTGACATACAGGCTCAAAGGTCCAACAAGCCACTGTCAGAGACAGCAACACCTGCTAACACCAGAGATAAGCAGATGGTGAGAGGTAAGGGAAAGAAGCTAAACAATAGAAACCAAGATCACTTGGAATCATCAAAACCTAGTTCTCCAGCTACAGCAAGCCCAGGATACCCCAACACGTGGGAAAAGCAAGACATTGATTTACAATCACAACTAATGATGATGTTATAGGTCTTTAAGAAGGACCTTAAAGAAATATGGGACAACAGAGGTAAACAGGTAGAAGCCACTAAGGAGGAAACACAAACATCTCTTAAAAAAATAACAGAAATATACAACCAAAGAGGTGAAGGGCTTGAACAAAACAATATAGAAACTAAAAATGGAAATAGAAACAGTAAAGACATCACAAAGGGAGAGAACCCTGGAGATAGAAAACCTAAGAGAGATCAGGAATTATAGATGCAAGCAGTAGCAACAGAATACAAGAGATAGAAAAGAGAATCTCAGGGACAAAAGATACCAAAGAAAACATTGGCACAACTATCACAAAAATTGTAAAACACAAAAAGCTCCTAACCTAAAGCCTCCAGGAAATCCAGGACACAATGAGAAGATTCATCCTAAGGATAATAGGTATAAAAGAGAGCAAAGACTCCCAACTTAAAGGGCCAGTAAATATCTTCAACAAAATTATAGAAGAAAACTTCCCTAATCTAAAGAAGGAGATGCCCATAAATATACAAGAAACCTACAGAACTCTGAATAGATTGGAACAGAAAAGAAATTCCTCCTGTCACATAGTAGTCAAAACAACAAATGCACAAAACAAAGAGTGAAAATTAAAAGCAGTAAGAGGAAAAGGTCAAGTAACATATAAAGGCAGACCTATCAGAATTACAACAGACTTCTCACCACAGATTATGAAAGCCAGAAGATCCTGGGCAGATGTCATACAGACCCTAAGAGAACACAAATGCCAGCCCATGGTGCTGTATCCAGCAAAACCTTCAATAATAAATTGAGAAACCAAGATATTCAATGACAAAACCAAATTTACACAATATCTTTCCACAAATCCAGACCTTCAAAGGATAATACATGGAAAACTCCACAACAAGGAGGGAAACTACATCCTAGAAAAAGCAAAATTAATCTAATTTCAACCAATACAAAAGAAAAGATTCACACAAACAAAATTCTACCTCTAGCAATAAAAATAACAGAAAACACCACTCATTGGCCCCTAATTTCTCTGAACATCAATGGACTCAATTCCCCAATGCAAAGAAATTTGTAGACTGGATACATTAAAAGGAGCCAGCATTTGCTGCATGCAGGTATTATACCTCAGTGACAAAGATAGAAACTACCTCAAAGAAAAAGTCTGGAAAACAATTTTCCAAGCAAATGATCCCAAGAAACAAGCTGTAATAGGCATAGTAATATTTAATAAAATTGACTCTCAACCAAAAGTTATCAAAAAAGATAAGAAAGGACATTTCATACTAATCAAAAGAAAAGTCCACCAAGATGAACCCTCAATCCCGAATAACTATGCTCCAAATGCAATGGTACCTACCTTCATGAAATAAAGATTACTAAAGATCAAAGCACACATTGCACCTCCTATATTAATAGTGGGAGACTTCAACACCCCACTCACAGCAAATGACTCATAGGAAAAGAATCTAAACAGAGACACAGAGAAACAAACAAAAGTTATAAACAAAATCGATTCAATAGGTATCTATAGAACATTTCATCATAAAAGAAAAGAATATACCTTCTTCTCAGTACATCATGATACTTTTCCAAAATTGACCATAAAATTAATTGAAATACAGGCCTCAAGGTATACAAGAAGTTTGAAACAATCCAATCCATCCTATCTGAGCAGTATGGACTAAGGCTGGTCTTCAATAACAACAAAAATGACAGAAAGTACACATAAACATGAAAGCTGAACAAAGCTCTACTCAGTGGTAACTTGGACAGGGAAGAAATAAAGAATTTAAAGACTTTTTAGAATTTAATGAAAATAAAGGCACAACATTGCCAAACTTATGGGACACAATGAAAGCAGTGCTATGATGAAATGTCATAGCTCTGAGTGCCTCCAAAAAAGAAACTAGAGAAAGCATACACTAGCAGCTTGACAGCACACCTAAAATCTCTGGAACAAAAAGAAGTACATACACCCAAGAAGAGCAGACTGCAGGAAATAATCAAAATCAGGACTGAAACCAACTAAGTAGAAAAATAAAAGAACTACACAAAAGAGCAACGAAACCAGGAACTGGTTCTTTAAGAAAATCTACAAGATAGACCCTTAGCCAGACTAACCATGGGGAACAGAGTATCCTAAGTAACAAAAATCAGAAATGAAAAGGGAGATATAACAACAGAACCCGAGGAAATTCAAAAAAATCATCAGATTCTAATGCAAAAGCCTATAGTCAACAAAACTGGAAAAATTGGAGGAAATGGACAATTTTTTAGATAGATACCAGGTATCAAAGTTAAATCAGGATCAGATAAACCATCTAAACAGTCCCATAACTCCTAAAGTAATAGAAGCAGTTATTAAAAGTCTCCAACCAAAAAAAGTCAAGGACCAGATGCGTTTAGTGCAGAATTCTATCAGACCTTCATAGAAGACCTAATAACAATACTACTAAAGTATTCCACAAAATAGAAACGGAAGGAACAATACCTAATTCCTTCTATGAAGCCACCACTATGCTTATAACTAAACCACACTAAGACCCAACAAAGAAAGAGAACTTTAGACCAATTTCCTTTATGAATGTTGATGCAAAAAAACTCAATAAAATTCTCACAAACTGAATCAAAATGATCATCCATGATGATCAAGTAGGATTCATCCCAGAGATGCAGGGATGGTTTAATATACAGAAATCCATCAATAATCCACTATATAAACAAACTCAACAAAAAAACCACATAGTCATCTCATTATTTGTGAGAAGTTATTTGACAAAATTAAACATCCCTTCATGTTACAAATCATGGAAAGATTGGGAATTCAAGGCCCATACCTAAACATAGTAAAAGCCATATACAGCAACCAGTAGCCAACATCAAACTAAATGGAAAGAAACTTGAAGCAATCCCAGTAAAATCAGGGACTAGACATGGCTGCCCAATCTCTTCTTACATATTCCCTACAGTACCTGGAGTCCTATTCAGAGTAATCAGACAACAAAAGGAGGTCAAAGGGATACAAACTGGAAAGGAAGAAGGCAAAATATCACTATTTGCAGTTGATATGATAGTGACCCACAAAATTCCATCATAGAATTGCTATGTCTGATAAACAGAAAAGTGGCTGGATACAAAATTAACTAAAAAAATATCAGTCACCTTCCTCTACTCAACAGGCTGGGAAAGAATTAGAGAAATGACACCCTTCACAATAATCAGAAAAATATATAAAATACCTAGGTATGACTTTAACCAAACAAGTGAAAGATCTCTATGACAAGCACTTCAAATCTCTATAGTAAGAAATTGAAGAAGATCTCAGAAGATAGAAGGATGTCCCATGCTCATGGATTGACAGGATTTGTATTGTAAAAATGGCCATCTTTCCAAAAGCAATCTACAGATCAATGCAATCCCCATAAAAATTCCAACTCAATTCTTCACAGAGTTAGAAAGAGCAATTTTAATTCATTTGGAATAACCAAACTCCAGGATAGCCAACACTATCCTCAACAATTAAAGAGCTTCTCTGGAAATAACTATCCCTGTCCTTTGCATTACAGAGCATTAGTGAAAAACTGCCTGGTATTGGTACAGAGACAGACAAGTAGATCAATGGAATAGAATTTAAGACCCAGAAATAATCCCACACACCTGTGGTCATTTGATCTTTGACAAAGGAGCTAAAACCATCCAGTAGAAAAAAGATAGCACTTTCAACATAAGGTTCTGGTTCAACTGGTGATCAGCATGCAGAAGAGTACAGATCCATCCATTTTTATCACCATGTACAAAGCTCAAGCTCAAGTGAATCAAGGATCTCCCCATAAAACTAGATACACTCAAACTAATAGAAGAAAAAGTGGGGAAGAGCCTTGAACACTTGAACACAAGGGAAAATTTCCTGAGCAGAACACCAGTGGTGCATGGTCTAAAATTATGCATGGATTTCATAAAATTGTAATGCTGCTGTAAGTCAAAGGACACTCTCAATAAGTCAAAACCACAACCAACAGATTGTGAAAAGATATTTACTAATCCTACATTTGATAGAGGGCTAGTATTGAATATGTACAAAGAACTCAAGAAGTTAGACTCCAGAAAATCAAACAACCATATTAAAAAATGGAGTAGAGGGGTTGGGGATTTAGCTCAGTGCCAGAGCGCTTGCCTAGCAAGCGCAAGGCCCTGTGTTCGGTCCCCAGCTCAAAAAAAAAAAAATGGAGTAGAGAGCTAAACAATGGCCATTTTACCAAAAGCAATCTACAGATTCAATGCAATCCCCATCAAAATACCAATCCAATTCTTCAAAGAGTTAGACAGAACAATTTGCAAATTCATCTGGAATAACAAAACCCCAGGATAGCTAAAGCTATCCTCAACAATAAAAGGACTTCAGGGGGAATCACTATCCCTGAACTCAAGCAGTATTACAGAGCAATAGTGATAAAAACTGCATGGTATTGGTACAGAGACAGACAGATAGACCAATGGAATAGAATTGAAGACCCAGAAATGAACCCACACACCTATGGTCACTTGATTTTTGACAAAGGAGCCAAAACCATCCAATGGAAAAAAGATAGCATTTTCAGCAAATGGTGCTGGTTCAACTGGAGAGCAACATGTAGAAGAATGCAGATCGATCCATCCTTATCACCCTGTACAAAGCTTAAGTCCAAGTGGATCAAGGACCTCCACATCAAACCAGACATACTCAAACTAATAGAAGAAAAACTAGGGAAGCATCTGGAACACATGGGCACTAGAAAAAATTTCCTGAACAAAACACCAATGGCTTATGCTCTAAGATCAAGAATCGACAAATGGGATCTCATAAAACTGCAAAGCTTCTGTAAGGCAAAGGACAATGTGGTTAGAACAAAACGACAACCAACAGATTGGGAAAAGATCTTTACCAATCCTACAACAGATAGAGGCCTTATATCCAAAATATACAAAGAACTCAAGAAGTTAGACCGCAGGGAAACAAATAACCCTATTAAAAAATGGGGTTCAGAGCTAAACAAAGAATTCACAGCTGAGGAATGCCGAATGGCTGAGAAACACCTAAAGAAATGTTCAACATCTTTAGTCATAAGGGAAATGCAAATCAAAACAACCCTGAGATTTCACCTCACACCAGTGAGAATGGCTAAGATCAAAAACTCAGGTGACAGCAGATGCTGGCGAGGATGTGGAGAAAGAGGAACACTCCTCCATTGTTGGTGGGATTGCAGACTGGTAAAACCATTCTGGAAATCAGTCTGGAGGTTCCTCAGAAAATTGGACATTGAACTGCCTGAGGATCCAGCTATACCTCTCTTGGGCATATACCCAAAAGATGCCTCAACATATAAAAGAGACATGTGCTCCACTATGTTCATCGCAGCCTTATTTATAATAGCCAGAAACTGGAAAGAACCCAGATGCCCTTCAACAGAGGAATGGATACAGAAAATGTGGTACATCTATACAATGGAATATTACTCAGCTATCAAAAACAACGAGTTTATGAAATTCGTAGGCAAATGGTTGGAACTGGAAAATATCATCCTGAGTGAGCTAACCCAATCACAGAAAGACATACATGGTATGCACTCATTGATAAGTGGCTATTAGCCCAAATGCTTGAATTACCCTAGATCCCTAGAACAAACGAAACTCAAGACGGATGATCAAAATGTGAATGCTGCACTCTTTCTTTAAATGAGGAAATAGAATACCCTTGGCAGGGAAGGGAGAGGCAAAGATTAAAGCAGTGACTGAAGGAACACCCATTCAGAGCCTGCCCCACATGTGGCCCATTAATATAGAGCCACCCAATTATACAAGATGGATGAAGCAAAGAAGTGCAGACTGACAGGAGCCGGATGTAGATCACTCCTGAGAGACACAGCGAGAATACAGCAAATACAGAGGCAAATGCCAGCAGCAAACCACTGAACTGAGAATAGGACCCCCGTTGAAGGAATCAGAGAAAGAACTGGAAGAGCTTGAAGGGGCTCGAGACCCCATATGAACAACAATGCCAAGCAACCAGAGCTTCCAGGGACTAAGCCACTACCTAAAGACTATACATGGACTGACCCTGGACTCTGACCTCATAGGTAGCAATGAATAGCCTAGTAAGAGCACCAGTGGAAGGGGAAGCCCTGGGTCCTGCCAAGACTGAACCCCCAGTGAACTAGACTGTGGGGGGGAGGGCGGCAATGGGGGGAGGGTTGGGAGGGGAACACCCATAAGGAAGGGGACGGGGGAGGGGGATGTTTGCCCGGAAACCGGGAAAGGGAATAACTCTCGAAATGTATATAAGAAATACTCAAGTTAATAAAAAAAATTCAAAAACCGTAAAAAAAATATTCAAATTCCGTAAAAAAAAAAAAAAAAAAGAATTCTCAACTGAGGAATATTGAGTGGCTTAGAAGGAACTAAAGAAATGTTCAACATTTTAGTCATAAGGGAAATGCAAATCAAAACAACCCTGAGATTCCACCTCACACCAGTCAGAATGACTAACATCAAAAATTCAGGTGACAACTGATGCTGTAGAGGATATGGAGAAAGAGAAACACTCCTCCAATTTTAGTGGGATTGCAAGCTGATACAACCACTCTGGAACTCAGTATGGAGATTCCTCAGAAAATTGCACCCAGCTCTAAACACTCCTGGGCATACATGCAAAAGATGGTACAATATATAACAAGGACACATGCTCCACTATGGACATAGCAGCCTTATTTATAATAGCCAGAATCTGGAAAGAATACCAATGTCCCTCAACAGAGTAATGGATACAGAGACTGTGGTCCCCTTACACAATGGTGTACTACTCAGCTACTAAAAACAATGATTTATGAAATTCATAGGCAAATGGATGAAACTAGAAAATATCATCCTAAGTGATGACACATGGTATGCACTGAGTGATAAGTGGATATTAGCTCAAAAGCTCTGATTACCCAAGATAAAATCCACAGACCACATGAAGCTCAAGTAGAAGGACTACCTTCAGTCCTTCTTAGAAGGGAATTTTTAGGAGTAAATATGGAGATAATGTTTGAAGCAGAGACTAAAGGAATGGCCATCCAGAGACTACCCCACCTGGGGGTCCAGCTCATATCCATACAGCCACAAACCCAGACAATATTGCTGATGCCAAGAAGTGCATGCTGACTGGAGCCTGATATAGCTGTCATCTGAGAGGCTCTGCCAGAGCATGACAAATACAGAGGTGGATGCTAGCAGCAAAGCGTTAAACTGGGAGAACAGGGTACCTGTTGGAGGAATTAGAGAATGGATTGAAGGATTTGAAGAGGTTTCCACCCCATAAGAACAATACCAACCAACCAGAGCTCCCATGGACTAAACCACCATCCAAAGAGTACACATGGACAGACCCATGGCTCCAGCTGCTTTTGTAGCAAAGGATGGCCTTGTTGGGTTGGGCACTGAATAGAAGGAGAAGCCCTTGGTCCTTCCAGGCCCACCCAGTGTAAAGGAATGTCAGAGTCAGGGCCGGTAGGTGGGAAGTGGTGGGTGGATGGGTGGGGGAACACTGTCATAGAAGAAGGGGGATGGAGGATGGGATAGGGATTTATGGATGGGCCACTGGGATAGGGGGGGATAATATTTGAAATGTAAATTTAAAAAACCCAAAAAATGTTGAAAAAATAAAATGTATGTGTTGCATTTCCTTAAATAGCAATAATAATAGTAATAATAGTAATTGTAATAATCAGCAAATTTTAAGAGCAGAATGCAAGCTCAGTTTGGTACAGATCGGGCAACCTGAGCTTGCATTCTTGGGTGAAGAGTACATTTGGACTTGTTCTGTTGATAAGAGTCCTTTTCTAGCAAATGCAAAACCCTGTGTTTTATCTCCAGAACCACATAGCACTGAGAATGGCCATACACACCTGGAATTCCATCACTGAAAGGCAGAAGGAGGATCAGAGTTTAAGTCATCTTCAGGTACACGGTGATCATGAGGCCATCCAAGACTACAACAACCCACTGTGAGATGTAACAAAGGAAGGGAGAGAAGGAAGGACAGGAGAAAGGAAGGAAGGGAGGAAGGGAGGAGAAGCAGGGGAGGAAAGGAAGGAGGGAAGGGAAGGAGGGAGGGGAGGAAGGGAAAGAAAAGAAATAGCAAAGTTTTGTCAAGTAGAGCTGTAGACATCACCATCCCCCAGCCCCACACCCCCACATCCTCACAGTGAGACAACTTTCCACGTCCCCTACTCACCTGACCCCGATGTCCCAGCCCTACAAGTCTTTTCCATCTTCTTTGTTCTGTCTGTGTCATTTTGAGTTTCTGATTCCATTCCTTGTTCTTGCTGTCTACCATCAGGTGATGTCATTTCTTGCACTCAAAAATAGAAATGCTTTCTAAGTGTACATTTTTGAAATGGTTACAGGAAACAAAATAAAGCCTGTTTCAAAAACGAAAAATTATGTTTTCCCTTTTATTGAAAATAGATTTTTTTTCCTCATATATGTGTCTTGATTACAGTAGTTTCCCCTTACTCGTCTCATTTCCTCCCCACCTACCCTCTTACTGGGATCCTCTCCATTTTGATCTCTAATTAGAAAAAAAACAGACTCTAAGAAATAACAAAACACAACAAAATAAGTTATAATAAGAGAAAAACAAACCATCATATTGATGATTGAACAGAGCAAACCAAAAAGAAGAAAATGAGCCCCAAGAGACACAGCCAGAATACAGCAAATACATAGGCGAATGCCAGCAGCCAACCACTGATCTGAGAACGGGACCACCGTTGAAGGAATCAGAGAAAGGACTGGAAGAACTTGGAGGGGCTCGAGACCCCATATATACAACAATGCCAAGCAACCAGAGCTTCCAGGGACTAAGCCACTACCCAAAGACTATACATGGACTGACCCTGGACTCTGACCTCATAGGTAGCAATGAATAGCCTAGTAAGATCACCAGTGGAAGGGGAAGTCCTTGGTCCTGCCAAAACTGAACCCCCAGTGAACGGGATTGATGGAGGAGGGTGGTAATGGGGGGAGGATGGAAGGGGGAAGCCCATATAGAAGGGGAGGCGGAGGGGTTAGGGGGATGTTGGCCTGGAAACCGGGAAGGGGAATAACAATCGAAATGTAAATAAGAAATACTCAAGTTAATAAAGATGGGGGGGGGGAGAAAAAGAAAAAGTCCAAGAATCGCACATACCCCCTTGTTTACATATGCGGGGACCACATATAAAGTTACTAAATGGAAAGCTAACCTATATACGCAGAGGAGCTGGTGAAAATTCACACTGACCCCTGCACCCTGTGTTTGCTTCTTTAGTTTCTGTGAGTTCCTAGGACCTTTGCTCTGTTGATTTAGAGGACTTTCTTCTCCTGATGTTCTATACCCCCTCTAGCTTTTACACTGTTTTTGCCTCATCTTCCACAGGGCTTCCTGAACTCTGACAGGTGGGATTTTTTATGGGAACATCTAAAAAGAGCTATGTCTTTCAAGTGCTCTCTCTCTCTCTCTCTCTCTCTCTCTCTCTCTCTCTCTCTCTCTCTCTCTTTCTCTGCATTATGTCTGGCTGTATGCCTTTGTATTTGTTCCCATCCACTCTAGGCAGGTTCACTGATATGGCCAAAGAAAGCACTAATTGGGAGTTATTTTATCACTACTTCAGAAAAAAGAGTATTGTTTACCCGGGGTCTCTGAGCTATTTAGTCCCGGGTTCTTGGACACTCAGATGATGCCAAGTATGGGTTCCATCTTGAGGAGGGGCCTTATGTTAAATCAGATACTCATTGGTTACACCCACAAGCTTTGTGCCACTAATGCCATAACATATTTTATGTACAGGACAGCATTGCAGATGCTCTCTCCATGACCTCTCCATGGTCAATGAGATGTGAAGGTGTTTTCTTCAGCAATGCATCCTTGCTCTCAGTTTATGAAGAATAACCAAGAGTCTTGATAATAAATAGCCTCTGTTGTTTTCCATGGGACCCCTTTGGAAACAAGTCAATTGGATATAACCCAGTATTGAAAGCTTAGTTTGATGACAAGAGACCACCAGTTTTTCTCAGCTTATATGGTTTTTAACTAAAGAATATCACATATCTACAGTAAAGTATATGATGAAAATTGTTATATATTAAAATGCCAATTTGATTTCCAAATATTTAAATAATAA
Source organism: Rattus norvegicus (assembly GCF_021556685.1). Taxonomy (NCBI): domain Eukaryota; kingdom Metazoa; phylum Chordata; class Mammalia; order Rodentia; family Muridae; genus Rattus; species Rattus norvegicus. Next base: position 35,255,968 of record NC_141553.1, read on the forward strand.
ATAATAATTTACATTTTGAAAGAATATTGAATGACATTGTTTTAGTACTCTCATTTTTGTCTAAAACTTACAGAGTAGACATTTTTATCACTGCAGTTTGATAGAACATGTATTTTGCATTCAATAGAAATTATGTGTTCTGAAAATGCCAGTTATATAGATTGTAGGGCTAAGAAAATGAGGAAGAATAAGCTGTGTTAAAGGAGCAAAAACCCCTCTAATTCACAGTATTATATTTTATACATGTGAAGAGGCTATAATCAAGACCAAACATTTAGCCTTATTTATTTATTTTTATTGGTCAAAACAATTAGCAGGAGATAGAACTGAAAGTCTCACACGTTTTAAGACAAAACAAATTCTACCTCTGGAATTCACCCAAATCCTCAGTTAAAAGAAAATGGCAACATGTTGAGAGGATGCCTTTGATAAACATAAGATTACCAATTCTTTAGGATAAAAATAAGGTTAATACAAATTGAATTAATTTTGAAAATGGACTTATAGATGGTACTTATGTAATGGCCACTGTTGGGATTTGAAAAAAAATAATGTTTTTCAAAGACAACTTTGAGTTCCATTACTAAATAGGAGTTGCTGTCAATGCACGAAAGAGAACAAATTTTAATAATATAGGGCACTTAAATGTATTTAACACTTTTAAAGTTTTCTCATTTCTTGGAAAGTCTGAGCCTTCCCTAACTGGCTGGCACAGTTCACCATTCATGCAGGTTTTATATACCCATTAATTTAACCCCATTTTTTGGTATTTTTTTTCTAGCTTAATCCATCTCAGACACTTAGAGACCAAGTACACCTCTGTCTCAAAGGTTTTGCCTGGTTTTCAGATTGTCTGCCAAATTTTCTTAGGGAATGTTTTTCCGTTCCATTTAAATAATTTCTAAAGTGGTAGCCTCCTACAGATGCCTGGTAGGTATATTTAACACAGTGTTCTCCATTTCAAGATCCCTGTAGCGTATCCTTTGGTAAGCAGAAAAAGCTGTGCACAAAGGAGGCCCCAAGTGAATGTACACATTTGACATAGGAATCGCAAGGATCTCACAGCCTCAGACCTAGAAGGATGGTAAACTTCAAGGGTCCACATGTGAAGGTCTGAGTGTACATGCCAATAGAGTATGGAGAAAATGTCTGCAATAGATTTCTCCTTTTGATGCTTAGTCCTGAAGCCAGCTCCCCTACAGAGACTACTCCCTTACTGAGGTCAGCTAAACCTGTCCCCTGGTCAACTGTAAATAATGACCCTACCTTCTTGTCTATTTGTATTCAATAACCCTGCATTCTTCTTCATCTTTATGAAGTAACAACTTCCCTGTTCAATTCTATATAACAAACTTAGCTTCCAGGATGTTAAGGCTTCTCTTTAGAGACAGAGAAGAGTCCATTGAAGACAATCTTTTCAAGTCTCTGTGTCCTTTTTTCTTTCCTTCGCTTCATTATAAGGTCTGTCCTTGGAGTTGTGCAAGCACTTGGGAACACTAGACACATTTCTTTCCTGTGTGTATGTGTGTGTGTGTGTGTGTGTGTGTGTGTGTGTGTAAGTGTGTGTGTTTCAACACACTCGGAAACACATAGCTGTTTAGAGCGCAAATGCCACAATGATGAGGTATATTGTTTTGGTAGTTTGTTTCTTTGGAGCTTGGAAATGTCTATAATATACAGGTCATGGCATCTATTGGAGGGTAATTGGATTATTGAAGGGAATCAAGCATTTGGATCTGAACTAGCTCATTCTGGGTTTTACATAATTTTTGAATACAGTTTTCGGTAGCCTGAAGTTATTTGGATTAGCCAGGATATGGAGTTAAAAAATACAAACTACTGAAAAAAATCTAAATAGGAATTTACTTTTTTTTTCTATTACTGGGAGCTAAAAGTCTACTTCAGTACAAGGGCAAACTCTGAATTACGTTGGGAAGTTGACATATTTGAGGAAACAAGATTTTTTTTTGTTTTGAATGTTTGCACATATACTGAGATAAATGCGAAATTCAAATGCAGGTCTCTAGTAAAGAGATCTGGGAATAGATCTGGGAAATTTACTTAAACTTATATTTTGTAATAGAATTCATGCACGTGAGTATGAGTTCCTGAAATTTTTCCAATGTTCACCTATTTGAGAACATTGAATTTCAGAAGCGAATCCCTAATTCAGACCCTCATGACAAAGAACAATAAAAAAGGGCTAAAGTCCCTTTTAGATTGAAGCTGGTGATGCTGTAAATATATAGAAAGTAGTGAATGGCAGAGCAATATGGGATTGTAAACAAATGCCAAAGTAAACAAGCTTAGCTGTAGCTACCACAGGCTACTTTAAGTATTTCACTCATGAACTTGGTAAGGAAGGACATACAAGCTTCTCATTAATAAGAAAGCTAAAATCTCTTGATTTAAATTTTCATTCCCAAGTCCAAAATTCATTATTGGTATTTTTCGACAAAGAAAAGAATTAGGTCTACTGGTCTCATTTAAGAGTACCAGGATAAAACCTAATATCCAAGTATATCAATTTTTAAAAATTTGCTGTATCCCAGCAATTAGTAACTAGTCCATCCTTTGTGTGTTTCTGTTTTGGAATAAGCTGACCTCTGAGGTGTCCTTGTTGCTTGCTAAATTGTGAAAACATTAGGCTTTGGTAAGATGAGTTAAGAGGACTACACTTGGGACTGGGTGCTCCTAGTTACTGTGTAGTGGAGGTTTGGCCCCAGAGAGACAGCGTCTCTAAATAGTTTACTTTTTCACAGAAGATTTTATGCTTTCATTGGCAGCAGAATTTTCATTTTAAAAGTTTCTCTATGTATAAAAGATCTGAAATTCTCTAGCAGGTATTTAGAACATATTACAAATAATTTCTTTATATGGTGTCACAACATAGTTTTAAAATTCTTTGCCTTCTTTTTCTTTTCAAAAAAATATAGTTGATATTCTTGATTTTCATTTATTTTTCCCATATGTATTTTTAAAAAATCAAGTGATTCAACACGCAATATGAAATAATGTACAATTAAATTGAATATATTTTGTATTAAATTGACAACTAATATTTTATGTAGCTAAGGCATCTATAAATTGCATATTGACTTAATTCAGACATGTGTAAGTTTCCCATTATCTTTGATTTTCTAACTTATATGAAAACTCAGTCTTACATAAAATACTGAAGCTTTTATATGTATTGAACATTATTCAGGGGTGTCATTATTTCACTTAAAAAGTATTCGTAGCAACTATTATGAGTTAATTCTTTTTAGTGCAGTTGTAAATCATTTGGTCATTACAGAACATTCTCCTTGAGGTATGCTTGCAAATTCATCAAATCTTCATTAAGCTATCAACTCTGGAAAACCAGTCTTGTTAGAATATTTATGTTTCTCTTTAAAATTTTTTTTCACTTAAATTCATTTCCTACAAATGTCTGCACTAATTTTATTTATTTTCTTATTTGAAATATCACAAACTACAAGTTATTTTTTTCATTTCATAAATGTAAGTATATTTTCATCAACTTGCCTATTTTTGACTTATGTGTAAGAATTTCACTTTCTCCTGGAATGTGTATAAAATGGTGCAAAGCCTTTCTCCTCCTCCTCCTCCATGTCGTTCCATGATATTATTACCAGATTTTATATCATTTCATATTTCTTCTGAAATCTGGAAGAACTGTTAAAGTTAGTCAGGGTAGCACGTATTAAAAAGTTTATTTTCTGAGTCCTTTCTGATCTTTAAATACTTTTTACAGTGGGTTTTAATTAATCTCTTGAAATTTTGTGATCCAGAAACCAGTTTTATGGTTTGGTCTTCTATCTGAGCCTTTACCGGTGCTCCTTCTCAACATGGTACTTTAACGTGGACTCTTCACTACACTCATTTCTGATTTTCTTTGTGGACGTGAAGCAGATGTTTTAAAAAGCTACTGCCTGTGTTAAACTATTTTCCAGAGATAGAATCTCCTCAAATATTAACCCTGCTCTTTGGTATTGAGTTCCCAATACTTTCCACTCCGGTTTGACTGGATGAAAAGTGATGTAGCATTTTGTTTCCAACATTTTCTAGAAATACTTTCTGTCATTATCTTTGCAATCATCCTCATGCATGTGAACCTGAATAGATCTGAAATATCAAACTTAATTGATGTGTGCCCCCCCATTATACTGTTTTACTGTGTTAGATTGTCTTTTGTTTTTTTCACTAATACTTACCTCCTCCCTTCTCTTTTGTTACAAGACTTGTGAGACTACTTTCTCTAACAAGTCAAGCAGAACTTTCTTAGTTTTCCCCACATTTAGGATTACTGTTTAAAAGCCATGAAAATGTTTTAGATACGAAAAGTAAAATATGCCTAAAATAATCAATAATGAAGAAAATAGTTATATAAGCACTAATATAGAAATAACACACACATAAATATGTAGCACTGAATTATACAGTGTGAAAATTTTGTTTTTTATTTAAAAATCCAAATGGTAAGCAATACTCATGGGTGACCTTGTGTTTTTGGTGGTGTTAGATATTTTTGTCTTGTTTTATTCTTTTCTCTTCTTTTTTTCGGTACAATATAATTGCATATATTCATGACGTATACTTTGGTAAGACATGCATACAGTGCATTGTAATCAAATTCTAAAAGTTAATGTCATCACCACTGGGAATACTTTCTGTATTTGTGTGTGTGTGTGTGTGTGTGTGTGTGTGTGTGTGTGTGTTTACATAGTGATACTTATGAGTTTTTCTGTATGTCTTTATCATCATGTGTTTTATTTGTGGGTGAGTATGCACATTTATAAGGATAGTTTCAGATATACTTCCAAAAATATCACCCACCTCCTCTTCTGAGACAATGTCCCTCACTGAGATTTAGGTATAATCCTCATAGTTAATTCTCCACAGCTTCCTAGTAGAAATATGTGCCAATATGCATGGCCTTTACAGATGTGCGGGAAACCAAACTTTGTTTGTTTTTATGGTTAAGCATTTACTGACCGAGATATCATTATTATTTTCTTATTTCTTTTTATTGGTAGCGTCCACAATCTTTTCTGTTTATTTTTAAAAATAGAACATGATGTTATTGTGTATAATTCATCTTCCCTAACCTGAAATATCATAAATTAATTGTATTTTTATACACATGAACCAATCCTTATTTATCTGGTCCTTTATTTTCTAAACATTGAAAATCAACGTTTTGTTGTCTGTTTCTATGAGGCCAGCCTTTTCATTGTCCACATGTGAAGCAGACTATATGGCAATTTGGCCTTATTCTTTTTTGCTAACATCTAATGGCCTCATCATGAATTATAGAAGGCCATTCTATTAGTGAACATATGCCATTATTTTCAATATAATGATGTTTTCTTTATTTCTTATTCTAAAAATGGATACCTAGGTTTGCCACAGTCTAAGGCGTTTGAGTGTAACAATGGTCATGGTAGACAACATTTGCATCTACTCATTTATTTTCTTTACAAGCATACACAGGAGGGGAACAGGCAAATCACAAGCAGAACTATTTTTAGTTTCCAAGAAGATTCCATATGTTGTTTACAATGATTGTTATATTTTTTCCTTCCGACAATGAATGAGGTTCCTTTTCTTTTTTTATGTTTTCTTTTTCATTGGACATTTTATGTATTTACATTTCAAATGTTATCCTTTTTCCCAGTTCCTCTCTTTCCCTACCCCCTTCCCCTGCTTCTGTGAGGCTGCTTCCTCTCTCACACACTCACTCCAACCTCAACACCCTGGCATTCCCCTACACTGGGGAAACAAGCCTTCACAGGAACAAGCGATTCTCTTCCTATTGATAGCAGATAGTGCCATCCTCTGCTATATATGCAGCTGGAGTCATGGGTCCCTCCACGTGTACTCTTTGGTTAGTAATTTAGACCCTGGGAGCTCTGGGGTGTCTGGTGGGTTAATATTGTTGTTCTTCCTATGGGGTTGTAAAACCCTTTCAGCTCCTTTAGTCATTTTTCTAAGTCCTCCATTGGGGGGTCCCTGTGTTCAGTCTGATGGTTGGCTGCAAATATCCTTATCTGTATCAGTAAGCCTCTGGAAGAGCCTCTCAGGAGACAGCCTTATCAGGCTTCTGTCAACAAGAACTTCTTGGCATCAGCAACAGTGACTGGGTTTGGTGGCCGTATACGGAATGGATACCCAGGTGGAGCAGTCTCTGGATAGACTTTCCTTCAGTCTCTGCTCCACTCTTTGTCCCCGTATTTCCTCCATTGACTATTTGGTTCACCATTCTCAGAGGACTGAAGCATCCACATTTTAGTCTTCCTTCTTCTTGAGCTTCATATGGTCTGTGAATTGTATCTTGGGTATTCCCAAGCTTTTGTGCTAATACCCACTTATCATGTGTGTTCTTTTGTAGTTGGGTTACCGCACTCAGGATGATATTTTATAGTTCCATACATTTGCATAAGAAATTTACGAAGTCATTATTTTTAATAGTTGATTAGTACTCCATTGTGTAAAAGGACCATAATTTCTGTATCCAATCCTCTGTTGAATGACATCTGGGTTATTTCCAGATTCTGGCTATCATAAATAAGGCTGCTATGAACATAGTGGAGCATGTGTCATTGTTATAAACTGAAGCATTTTTGGGGTATATGTCCAGGAGTGGTGGTATAGCTGGGTCCTCAGTTAGTACTTTTTCCAATTTTCTGAGGAACCACCGGACTGATTTCCAAATTTAATTGTACCAGCTTGCAATCCCCCCAAAAAATGGAAGAGTGTTCCTCTTTCACCACATGCTCACCAGAATCTGTCACCTGGGTTTTTGATCTTGACCATTCTGACTGGTGTGAGGTAGAATCTCAGGATTGCTTTCATTTACATTTCCCTGATGACTAAGGATGTTGAACATTTCTTTAGGGGCTTCATGGCCATTTGATATTTCTCACTTCAGAATACTTTGTTTATTTAGGTACCCCATGTTTAAATAGGATTATTTGGTTCTCTGGAGTCTAATTTCTTGTGTTCTTTATATATATTGGATATTAGCCCTTTATCAGATGTAGGATTAGTAAAGATCTTTTCCCAATCTGTTGGTTGCCATTTTGTCCTATTGACAGTGTCTTTTTCCTTACAGAAGCTTTGAAATTTTACGAGGTCTCACTCATTGATTCTTGATCTTAGAGCGTAAGCCATCAGTGTTCCATTCTGGAAAATTTATATTGTGCCTATGTGTTCGAGACTCTTTCCCACTTTATTTTCTATTAGTTTCAGTGTGTCTGGTTTTATGGGGAGGTCCTTGATTCACTTGGACTTGTGGAGATAGAGGAGGTGATGAAGAAGTATGAGATGTGGAACAGTTGGAAGGTGGACCTGGAGGGGAATAAAATCTGGAGTGAAAAGTAAAGAAATAAATATATAAAAGAAAAAAGAATGGATCAATTTGTATTCTTCTACATGCTGACCACAAGTTGAACCAACACCATTTGTTGAAAATGCTGTCATTTTTCCACTGGATGGTTTTAGGTCATTTGTCAAAGATCAAGTGACCATAGGTGTTTGAGTTCACTTTTTGGATTTTAATTCTATTCCACAAATCGACTTGCTTGTCTCTGTACCAATACCATGCAGTTTTTTATCATATTGCTCTCTAATACAGCTTGAATTCAGGGGTGTTGATTCCCCTAGAAGTTCTTTTATTGTTTGTACTATCCCACGTTTTTTGTAACTCCAAATGAATTTGCAAATTGCTCTTTCTAACTCTATGAAGAATTGAGTTGGAATTTTGATGGAGATTGCATTGAATCCATAAATTGCTTTTGGCAAGATGGACATTTTTACTATATTAATCCTGCCAGTTCCTGAGAATGAAGATCTTTCCATCATCTGAGATCTTCTTCAATTTCTTTCTTCAGATACTTGAAGATTTTGCCATACAGTTCTTTCACTTGCTTGGTTAGAGTCACAGGAAGGTATTTTATATTATTTGTGGCTATTGTGAAGGGTGTTATTTCCCCAGTTTCCTTCTCATACTGTTTATACTTTGAACAGAGGAAGGCTACTGATTTGTTTGAGTTAATTTTATATCCAGCCACATTGCTAAAGTTGTTTATGAGCTGTAGCATTTCTCTGTTGGAATTTCTGGATTCACTTAAGTATACTATCATATCATCTGCAAATAGTGTTATTTTGATTTCTTCCTCTCCAATTTGTATCCCTTTGATCCCTTTTTGTTTTATAATTGCTCTGGCTAGGAATTCAAGTACTATATTAAATACTAGGAGAGAGTGGGCAGCCTTGTCTAGTTCCTGATTTTAGTGGGATTGCTTCAGGTTTCTCTCCATTTACTTTGATGTTGGTTTGCTGTATATTGCTTTTGCTATGTTTAGGTATGGGTCTTGAATTCCTAATCTTTCCAAGACCAAGGCACAACATGCCGAAACTTATGTTACACAGCGAAAGCAGTCCTAAGATGAAAACTCATAGCTCTGAGTGCTCCCGAAAAGAAAGAGAAGAAAGCATGTACAGAGACAGTATCCCAATTAACAAAATCAGAAATGAAAAGGGAGACATAACTACAGAAACTAAGGAAATTCCAAAAATTATCAGATCCTACTACAAAAGCTAATACTTAACAAAAATAGAAAACCTGGAGGAAATGAACAATTTTATAGAAAGATAGCAGGTATCAAAGTTAAATGAGGACCAGATAAATCATCTAAACAGTCCCATTACCCCTAAAGAAATAGAAGCAATCAAAAAAAATAAAGAAAACAAAAAAGAAAAAAAAGAAATAGAAGCAATCATTAAATTCTCTCAACCAAAAAAAGCCCAGAATTCTTTAAGACCTTCAAAGAAGACCTAATACCAATACTCTTCAAACTATTTTACAAAATAGAAACAGGAGGAACTCTACCCAACTCATACATTGGAGCCATAATTACACTTATACCTAAGTCACACAAAGACCCTACAAAGAAAGAGAACTTAAGATCAATTTTCCTTATGAATATTGAATCGAAAATACTCAATAAAATTCTCATAAACCAAATCCAAGAACACATTCACCATGATCAAGTAGGCTTCATCCCAGTGATGCAGGGAGAATTTAATGTATGGAAATCCCTCAACGTAATCCACTTTATAAACAAACTCAGAGAGGTTCCTTTTCTTCGCACCTATTTTGAGTATTTTGTTATTAATTTTTTTCTCTTAGCGTAAGCTATTCTAAAGAGGGGTTGATATTCCTCTTTTTACTTTGATTTGAGTTTCTCTCCTGATTAGTGATAAGGATTTTTTCACGTATTTATTTTATATTTATTTCTCTCTCTTTTTTTTGATTAGTGTATATTTGAAACATTTGCCCATTTTAACATTGAATTAGATGACAATTTAGAAATCATGAGAATGAGTGTGTAAAAGATAAAGTGATGTGATGGACAGGTGTATTAATCATGGTTTTTTTTTTGATGGTAAATATATTTTTATTTTTTTTTATTAACTTGAGTATTTCTTATATACATTTCGAGTGTTATTCCCTTTCCCGGTATCCGGGCAAACATCCCCCTCCCCCCTCCCCTTCCTTATGGGTGTTCCCCTCCCAACCCTCCCCCCATTGCCGCCCTCCCCCCACCAGTCTAGTTCACTGGGGGTTCAGTCTTAGCAGGACCCAGGGCTTCCCCTTCCACTGGTGCTCTTACTAGGATATTCATTGCTACCTATGAGGTCAGAGTCCAGGGTCAGTCCATGTATAGTCTTTAGGTAGTGGCTTAGCCCCTGAAAGCTCTGGTTGCTTGGCATTGTTGTACATATGGGGTCTCGAGCCCCTTCAAGCTCTTCCAGTTCTTTCTCTGATTCCTTCAACCGGGGTCCTGTTCTCAGTCAGTGTTAATCATGTTTTGATGGGTCCTTTTTTTTTTTCATCATCCTAAACACAGCTTCTCCTCCCTCCTCTCCTATGTATGTTGATTTTTACCCTCTCTCCAAGAATTGAGGCTGTGGGAAAACAGAAAGTAGTGACCCACACCCCCCAAAAAAAACAAAACAAAACAAAACAAGACAAAGCAATAGGAAAAGAAACCAAAGAACTTTTATTTGCACTATGAGAGTGGTAACTCAAACAGGAAAGCAGAAGCTCAAATGAGAACGACATGCTGAATGTCATCAAAATGACAAGAGAGAAGCTTTCCAACTGTTATAGCTCTGCTCTCAGAAGGCCTCAGAATGTAGCCCAAGAACATTCCCCTTCAAAACAACTTCACAAAGAGAGATCACCCAGGAGAGTAGCAGGACTGGCAAGTCTTTTGTGCTGGTGGGTCCCCAAGGTTGAATGAGTCCTCCTGCTTATAGTAGAACCAGAAGTTCTCAACGCTATGACAGAAAAATAGAAGGGGAGTGAGAGGGGCTGGGGAATGTTGGCCGGGAAACCCGGAAGGGGAATAACAATCGAAATGTAAATAAATACTCAAGTTAATAAAGATAAAAAAAATTAAAAAAAAGAAAAGATGGATTTCTAAGCAGGAATGACGTCTCTCAAAACAAGAACAATAGAAAGTTGTCTTCTTAGGGTTTCCATTACTGCAACAATATACCACAATCAAAATACAAGTTGGGAAGGAAAGGGTTATTTAGTTATACTTCCACAGAACTGTTCATCATCAAAGAAAGTCAGGACAAATACTCAAACCGGGCAGGATCCTGGAGGCAGGAGATGACCCAGAGGCCACAGAGGAGTACTGCTTAGTAGCTTACTTCTCATGGATCAGCCTGGTTTCTTACAGAGTCCAAGACCAGAGACAGAACCAAAACAATGGGATGGGCTCTCTCCCATAAATCAGTAATTAAGAAAAAGTCTCACAGTCAGACCTCATTGAGTTTTTTTTCCATTAATTTCCTCTCTTTTCAGATAACTCTAGCCTGTGTTGTGCCATGTAGTCATAAGCTGCCAGCATAGAACCTGTGTAACTTGTTCCCCTTTATTGGGTTTCCTGAGGGTCTATCTCTGCTGACTCTTGAAAGCAGTCCTTCTTCAAAGGAGGAAATCTGAGAGCCAAGACCCTGTCCTGAAACAGGCTGAGAGGTAGGCTCCCAGACTATTGAAACTCCGTGTTATACTGTTGTATAAAGCCTAATGGGCCCTGATTGGCTAGGTGTTTATGTATACAAATGAGGGGGAATTGGGACCAAGCTAGGTAGAACTGGCTAACCAAGTTATGAAAAGAGAGCACGTAAACAAGGCTGAGGTCTTCTTGATTAGGGTGCTACCTCTGTCAGCTTTAGCTCCTCCCTTGATGTTACTGCAAAAGGAAATGGAAAAAGAAGGGTGAAAACCTCTAATTCTATCATGGTTTCAGATTCTGCCCCTAGGCAAAAGTGGCCTGGTTTTTGCTGGAACATGCAGCCTCATTTTTTGCTTTAGAGGCCCTCCTTTCAGGCGGCCACAACAAAAGCCCCTGGCTTTGTCTGGGATTATGATATCACAACTGCTGGCTGTTAGCAGCTCACTGTTATTTCAACAAGGCTATTGTGAGGAACCAATTGCCTTCACACGCTGGGTTTGTAAGCTCTGGGTACTATTCCAAATTCACACGGTTAGAGGATAGGATGTCCAAGTTGAAGTAACCAACTAACTCAGTTCCCACGAAGGACCTCTCTCCTGGTCTGAAGAAGCATGTTTGCCAGAACCATTGGTGTTTCTTATTCTTGGAAGACACTTTTCATTTGCTTTTTCCCCAATGTGTGCCCTAGTTGTTTATTTACTTATGGATTAATGCTAGGCTTTTTCCCCAACTAGCTTGTTGTAACTCAGTTATCCTGTTTATGCTATTCTATGTCTGCGTATGACTGCTTACCTCTCCTCAGTTTCATGTATTGGACCTTCTTCATGTTTTAGTGCAAATGCACCACACCTGACTTTTCCCAGAATTCTTATCTTTTCCCAGAAGTCCTTCCTATTCTCTCCTGCCTTGCATACCTTCCTTGGCTCTTAAATGCTAGGTGATGCTTTTACACAGTGGACAGAAGATTGTCCCAATACCAGAACAGATTTATTTGACTTCATCTGAAAACTAATTATATTCCAAGGCTCCATCTCATAATAGCACCTCATAAGAGGCTGGAGTAAATTTATGAAGGGATAAATTATATCACAACATCAAATGGTTTTGATGGATTCAGAATATGGTTGCTAAGAGTTACGGAGCAAAATGATGTATAACGAGTTTGATAGAAAATTCTTGATGTAGCCCTTACACATTTAAGATACATGTTGAATGTGTATGTCTAGTTCCCCCCCCCTCTCTGTGTGTATGTGTGTGTCCTGTCTGTGTGTTACTATTTTTAAATTATTTCTCTTTCATTGAATTGTGGAAAATTCTTTGACTTGACTGTGTTAATTAATGAGCACTAATCAGTGTGCTAGATTTAGTTAAGTTTATTGTTTTGACAAAAGGAAAAGGTCAATGTCTGTTTCTATGTAACGTGCCATTAACATGGCTAATAACATTAACAAAAACTTTCCAGAAAGTATATCAGGGATGCTGGAAAGATGGCTTCATCTTGAAAACGTAGAGAATCTCTTCCATCATTTTTTTTACTATCATGTCATATTATGTGCAATGTTTCATGCTAGTTTATGAGCAAAAATCATGTAACTTGAACTACAGAATTAATGTCACAGAGTTATTCAATGAGTAGGTTTTCTTTCTCAGAAAACTATTTCACAAAATTTCCAGTGGAAACCTGTAATGATACAAGGCTTAATGTATACTTTTTTCCATAAACGATGAAGCATATGTCATTTTCTGTAAATTTATGGGTATTTTTGTTTCTTGATCTGCAGATAAATCGTCTTTATGAAACAGAAATCATTACATATGTTTTATTATTTCACATTTAGTTTCTTTCTATTTTGATAACTATTCTGAGTTTCAAGTTCTAAACTTAAGAGGATTTTTGTACTTTGTCCAGTTGACATTTACACTGAATTTAACACTAGTAAAGACAGTTTTTAAAAAACATATTCCTTTAGAAGAAACCAGAGTAAGAATTTGAAAACAACCATTTTAGCCTGAGAGGAAGCTTCTGCTTTCATTAAATATTTAACTTCATTAGTAGTATATGAGAAGATTTTCTTCATAATATTCTTGAGATTAAAAAGGAGGAAATGGTAAATCAGCTACTTGGAGTTAAGCTCATTGAAATGATAAAGCAATCTGAAACAAACAAACTACCACGAGCAGAAAAGCAGTTGATATGAAAACTAGGGCTGACAGAGACTGAAAGTCCTTGTTGCAGAATCATGCAGACAAATAATAGGTAAGATTAGTTACTTGAAAAATAAAGGACAAAGAAGCTCTATTAACAATCACATCTTTTCTAGCTGATTCTAGCTGATAGATAATGCAGTGCACAGTGAGTGGAAATACTCTAAGCTAAAGAATAAGTATTTTCTATTCACCTCACTTTAGACAAGGTAAAATGTTAAAAAATAAAGTTCTATATAACATAAAGAAGTGAATAAAAAGTATATGTAACACTATAACTGTTAAAAGGCTCTATTTTAGGCAATGTAATATAGTCACTCACCCTGGAAAGCCACACCTTGGAGAGGTTCACCCTAACAGGAAATCTTATATAAACCTTCCCTCTGCTCAGTTCCCTGCTGCATCTTGCCTAAACAGAGTTAGCCACTCTCCTGGGGTTTCCCCCCCTAATAAATTTCTCCAGTGAGGATTGTTGTACAATGTGACTCAGAGGTATCATTGTGAACTTTATTGGCACAATAGTCCTTGAAGCAGGACTGTAATACTTTTGCTTGGGAAACCATCCCCTCCAAGAGCAGAACTGTTACTCTTTCATTGGGGAAACGTTCCCCTGCAGCAGCAGGAGCAGAGCTGTAACACTTCTGTAGGAGAAGCCTTTCCATTCATAGCCGCAGCACTTATAGCATTGAGCTTGGCTGCCTATGTCTAGATGGGCAGGTTCTGGCCTTTATGACCTCTATGGGCAAAGCCTGAGAAATGGAGGTCCTTTGTGGTAGGACTTGGTAACCTTAAGAGGCTAAAAATCTCAGCACCACAAGAAAAGATTTCCACGAAGTCCAAGATGCCTACTGTGGAAACAAAACTGGAAAAGTGAATACACCTTGTTTCTCTCGTGCTCTGTAATGGGTCCCAGGGAGCCCAATTCAATTTTACCATAAAGGAACAGGAAGACAGATGTGAATTATGTCTATTTGTTGTTGGGAAGAAAAAATAATTGAAAAAAGGATGTCAGAAGAAAAACATCAATAAAAAAGAAAACAAATGTAAAAAAAAGTACATTTTTTGAAATCATAAAAAGCTGATGAATATTTAGTGAGTGTTTGTATAAAAACTATGCAAGTAAAATAATAGATGTAGGTATTACATTATCACAACAGAAAGTAAAACATCGTAAGAGACATCTGAATAATTCTATGCTAAATAATATAAAAGAATGAACTAGAAAAATACATATACTTCAAGGTCGAACCTACAAAGATTGAATCATGATGAGCTGACAAGAAGTGGGTGGGGAAATGGAATCCATATTTATAAGTATACCATTGAATAAATAATCCCTGAAGCCAAGGCTTCAGTGATTCAAATAAACACTTGAAGATCTAATACCAATTTTCCAAAGTTTTCTTCAAAATCTAAAGTGATGAAATAATTTCCTTTTTTTCCATAATCCTAGCATTATTTTGTTGGCAAAACTAGATAAGAAATAAAATAAAAGCAAATATGTGCCAAAATTCTTGATGTCTTCCACACAAAAGTAAACTGAATTCAACAACACATGCAAAGGATCATTTGCTATGAAGTGAAATTTATCTCTGACTCAGAAGGATTGTTCAAAATTTACAACTCAAGAAATGTAACGAACCACAGTTACAGACCAAGGACCAAATGTCATGTGATTTCAGTCAATATATAAAAACAAAACAAAACAAACAAACATTTGACACATTGTTATTTTGTGGTATAAAATGAACTACTTGGGGCTAGAACCCAAGTTTTTGTTGTTGTTGTTGTTGTTGTTGTTGTTGTTATTGTTTTGTTTGTTTGTTTTTTAAGTCACAAATAGTCGTGTACACTTGTAATCTCAATACTGGGAGATGGAGGCAAGCAGGTTCCTGGGGCTTCTTACTTAGGCAGCCCATCCTCCTGGGTGAGTGTTAGGCTGGTGAAAGACCCAGGTACAGAAAAAATAAAAACAAATAAAAAATGTTGATAATCTTTAGAGTGTCAAATGAGGTCATCATCTTGCCTCAAAATACACATACACAGAGGTATACACAAACTTACACACACACACACTACTCAAGAAGTTAATATAAAACCAACAAACAAAATTTGGTTTTATTTACCTACACTGAGAAGAAAAGTTCCAAATAGGAAATGGAGAAAAAAAATCTCTTTATAGACACACACACACACACACACACACATATGTATATATATATATATATATATACATATATATGGAGAGAGAGAGAGAAAGAGAGAGAGAGAGAGAGAGAGAGAGAGAGAGAGAGAAGGAGGAGGATGAGGAACAAACTCAATCAAGGCAATCAAAACATATACCCTGAGAACTACAAAATGTTTAAGAAAGAAGTTTGAAAGTCATAATTAAATAAAAGCATACCATATTCATATATTATAAGAAGTAACATTGTTAGAGCTTAAAGCCATTGGTGTTCTGTTCAGGAAAATGTCCCCTGTGCCCATGTATTCAAGGCTCTTCCTCATTTTCTCTTCTATTACTTTCAGTGTATTTGGTTTTATGTGGAGGTTCTTGATCCACTTGGACTTGAGCTTTGTACAGGGTGATAAGAGTAGATCAAGTCACATTCTTCTGCATGCTAACTCCCAAGTGAACTAACACCATTTGTTAAAAATGTTGTCTTTTGCCATTGGATGATTTTAGCTCCTTTGTCAAAGATCAAATGACCATAGGTTTGTGGGTTCCTTTCTGGGTCTTCAATTCTATTCCATTGATGCACCTGCCTGTCTATGTACCAACCATACAGTTGTATGGTTGTATGTATACTGCTGTATAATACAACTTGACGTTAGGGATGGTGATTTTCCCCCTAAGTTCTTTTATTCTTGAGAATAGTTTTTGCTGTCCTGGGTTTTTTGTTATTTTGAATGAAATTGAAAAATGCTCTAAGATCAACAATAGACAAATTGGACCTCTTAAAAGTGCAAAGACAAAGGACACTGTCAATAGGACAAAATGGCAACCAACAACTTGGGAAAAGATCTTTATCAATCCTACATTGGATAGAGGGCTAATATTCAATATATACAAAGAACAAAACAAATTAGACTCCAAAGAACCAAATATCCCTATTAAAAATGGGGTACAGAGCTAAACAAAGAATTGTCAACCGAGGAATATCGAATGGCTGAGAAGCACCTAAAGAAAATTTCAACATCTTTAGTCATCAGGGAAATGCAAATCAAAAAACCCTGAGATTCCATCTCACACCAGTCAGAATAGCTAAGATCAAAAGCTCAGGTGACAACAGATGCTGGTGAGGATGTGGAGAAAGAGGAACACTCCTCCATTGTTGGTGGGATTGCAAGCTGTTAGAACCACTCTGAAAATCAGTCTGGCGGTTCCTCGGAATATTGGGAATAGTCGTTCCTGAGGACCTAGCTATACCACTTCTGGGCATATACCCAAAAGATGCTCCATGATCCAACATCTAACAAGGACACATGCTCCACTATGTTCATAGCAGCCTTATTTATGATAGCCAGAAGCTGAAAAGAACCCAGATGTCCTTTAACAGAGGATTGGACACAGAACATGTGGTACATTTACACAATGGAGAACTACTCTGCCCTTAGAAACAATGACTTAAGAAGTTCATAGGCAAATGGAAGGAACTAGAAAATATCATCCTGAGTGAGGTAACCCAATCTCAAAATATCAAACAAGGTGTGCATTCACTGATAAGTGGATATTATCCCAAAACCTAGGAATACCCAAGATACAATTTACAGACCACATGAAGCTAAAAAAGAAGAAAGAACAATGTGTGAATATGTCAGTCCTTCTTAGAAGGGGGAACAAATTACTCACAGGAGGAAATACGGAGAGAAAGTGTTTAACAGAGACTGAAGGAGAAGCCATCCAGAAACTGCTACACATGAGGATCCATCCCACATGCAGTCATTAAACCCAGTCACTATTGCTGGTGCCAACAGGTTCTTAACTGACAGGAACCTGATATGAATGTCTCCTGAGAGGCTATGCCAGAGCCTGACAAATACAGAGGCAGATGCTCACAGCTAACCATTGGACTGAGAACAGGGCCCTCAATGGAGGAGTTAGAGAAAGGACTGAGGCAGCTGAGGGGGTTTGCAACCCCATAGGAAGAACAACAATGTCAACCAACCAGACATCCTAGAACTCCCAGGGACTATACCCAACCAAAGAGTTGGAGTGACCCTTGGCTCCAGCTGCATATGTAGCAGAGGATGGCCTTTTTGGGTATCATTGGAAGGAGAGGCCCTTGGTCCTGTGAAGGCTGGATGTTCCAGTGTAGGGGAATGCCAGGGCAAGGAGGCTGGAGGGAGTGGATGGTTAGGTGGGGGAGCACCCTTGTAGGAACAGGGGTGAGGGGATGGGATTGGGGGTTTCCAGAGGGAAAATGGGAAGTGGGATAATATTTGAAATGTAGATAAAGAAAATGTCCAATAAAAAATTAAAAATATATAATAAAAGAAGACCAAAAAAAGGAAATAACATTCTTGCCTTGTACATTCAACCCAAGATAATCTTCAGATTCAGTGGAATCCCTATCAAAATTTAATGCAAATTTTATAGATATAGAAAAATTCTCTATTTCATGTGGTTCAACTCAAACCCTCAAAGCTAAGGCCCACAAGAAAAGGATTGAAATTGGAAGCATCAACTACCTTATTTCAAACTATATTAAGAAAATGTAAGCTGTTAGAACAGCAGGGTGTGGGCATAAAATAGATTCGTCAGCCAAGGAATCAGAATAGAGAACACAAAAAGCCACCCACACATCTGCCATCAATTGAATTTTGACAAAGATTTCAAGACTATACATAAGGAGAAGGGAAGTCTGCTCAGTAAATAGTGTTGAGAAATATATGCAAAGTATTTGAGAATGAATAATATCAGGCTATAAGCTCACACTGTATATAACGATCAATTTTAAGACTAATACAAAATTTAGGAAGCTATCAAACTACTAGGAAAAAATCCTAAGGCCAAATAGCTTAGGTGATTTCTGGAAGCCAACCCTGCTTACACACCTTCAGGAATGCTTCAGGAATGTCAAGCCCGGGTGGTGACAGACGTGAAATTGGTCTTGGGCCCTGCTTGTCCTTATAAGCCACTGTCCAGAAACAAAATATGAGAGCTTGCTCTTCTTTGTTCCTCCTGTCCCCTATTCTTTTGCTCCCCTCCCCAGATCTCTGCTGAATCCGCATAGGTCGGGGCAAGTGATTATCACAAAATAGAGAAGACAGCATCACTGCACAGAAGGAAAACAACAGTTAACAGGATGAGTAGATGACCTACACACTGGAAGAAATGTGTCATGTCTAAGAGAGGACCAATATATTAGTGATATAAGAACTCAAACTATTTTGTACATAGGGAACAACTGGATTAAGATATATGTAATAAAATTAGAGCAAACAATTCTCAAATGATGAGCCAAATTAAAATCTTCATGTTCAAAATTGCTTCTTTTGCTGTATTTTGACACAGCATTGAGAAAAGAAACCATTGCGTCAGGTAAGATAGCAAGCCTGTTTAGCAATGTCTCCCTGAAGGACTGAAGTCCAGTGTGTCTAATGGAGGTCAGCACCTGTCTTGATTACACTACAATTCACAGAACCAGCACCCAGATCCAGTCTATGTGTACCCAATCTTATGTATAAGATGTGGGAAATAGGGAGAGAGAGGGGAGAGGGGAGAGGGGGAAAGGAAGGTGGAAGGAGAGAGGGGGGAAAGACTAGAGGGGAGAGGGGATAGGGGAGAGGGAAAGGAAGAGGAAGAGGGAATGGTGGGAGGGAGAAAAAGAGAGAGAGAAAGAGAGAGGCAGAGAGGGACAGAGACAGACACATACATACCACAGAGAGAGAGGGAGAGATTGGGAGACACAGAGAGAGACTTGTGATAACACAGAAGAATTTTAATGCACTCAAGCAAAGTAAAACAAGGCAGGCAAATAGCATAAGTTACCCACATCTTATATGTGGAATCTAAAATAAGTAAACTTGTATGAGTAGAAACACAGAGACTCTCTCTGTCTAGGTGAATATATACACATATTTTTATGTGTGCGTGTGCGTGCGGGTGCACGCATGTGTGCATGTGCTTGTCTGTATCACATATCATATATGTGTATCCCATTTATACTTTAAAGCAGACTAGCATTCAACTATCTATCATGTTAATTTAATAAGTAAGTATTTCTTATACGGGAAGATAATCTCAAAGCAACTTCTAATACTACAAGAATATTTAGAAATATGTAAATTTCATTTTTGTAAACCCCTTATTTACACACATATATATACAGGATGTATTCATATATATTTATACACATGCATAACAAAAACATGAAAACAAATAGGATATTCCATAAGATATTTCCTTTTAATTTTTACACCTGTACATGTTGTCTCCATTATTATTTTCTTCATCATCATCATCATCATCATCATCACCACCACCATCACCTCATCATCATCATCATTCTTATTATTTGCTAAAAGATGAACTTGGTGAACAATTGAAAAGTGGAGCATTGGGAAGTAGGAATTTCCAAACAGTAAATTACAAGACAAATGTTTAAGGGCTTAGAATATTCACCAGGGAAGGATCTTCCGCAAATTGAGGATGTAACTCTAGAATTGTGCAGCAATAAGCTGTGACATTTTCAAAAGCTCAGAAATATGAGCTGGACCCTAATAAAGGACACCATCTGGCAGTGGCTTTGTTACTGGGTTTTCTTGCCATTTACATATTCCATCATCTTTGCATACAAATGCTTCTCTCAGAGCATTCGAAGCACATGTTTTGAAGGGTCTATGTTGGGCAGCGTTCAGCTCAGCGCATTTAAATACATTGTGTTGACCATTGAGCTGGAGGCAGGTGTGTTTCAACTTCAATACTGACAGGGAAGGGGTCATCGGGACTGGCAGCAGTTTGATTAACATGACCTCCAGGTCTGGAACGCATTCTGGGAAACAGAGAGCGTTGGACATTAGGGTGTTTCTTCTTCACGCTCTTTCTTTGGCTGATTGCTCCTGTGAATATGCAATCACACATTTCAATTCCTGATCTAAAGGTCTGCTTTGGCTCTTAAGAGTTGTGTTTAAGAACGAATATGTTTGCCATACTAGTCAGAACCCATTGCTGCGCTAACAATGCCTCAGCTCGATTATTTTCAAGCATTTACGTTTTGTCCAAATTGTGAATACTGATATCCTGCAGGCGCCATTTACACAAGAGGAGAAAATAATTTCTGCCAAATTTCTATAGAGAAAGCTGCACATGTTGCAGTAGAAAAACATTCATTGTGTAGCACATGAGCATGGGAGAGACATGTGAGCATGGGAGAGACATGTGAGCATGGGAGAGACATGTGAGCATGGGAGAAACATGTGAGCATGGGAGAGACATGAGCATGGGGGAGACTTGAGCATGGGGGAGACGCGAGCATGCGGGATACGTGCGCAGTGTTTCTTTAGTAGACTATTTCATGTGTAAACTTGTCATTCTAGAATTCAACAGCAGTGGCATTTCCTTCCCCTTTTTTGGCATTGAATAAATCTGACATGTTTTCATGGAATTTGTCCCAGAATGTTAATGCACGTTTCTATGTGGCCGTTCTCTGATTTCCCATGATTTTCTGTGACACCGTAATAAGGAAAACCCCACCAAGAGCCCAGCAACCCGTCAATCAAGAGCTGCAGAAGGAACTTCCTGTGCCAGTATCAAGATTAAACTTTTATATAAGCTTTTCTAATTACAACAACTAGATCCAAATATTTGCTGACAGGCACTGTGGTAGCTAATCAAAACCGACTGCCTCAGCAGGGTACCTAATATTCCAGGTTATCTGTCATCTTCTTTCTTATTCTTGACATGAGGAAAAAATGTCATTTTTAAAGGGAAATAAAAGGGCATCTGGTAAAAATTTAAGCAAGTACACGGTGAAAGAACTTTCAAGGCAATTTTGCTAGGATTCTTCTATCAGCAACCTGAAAACAGAGGAGGCATTTTTGCGTGGTATGGGATCTTCTGCTTGGTACGGCTTGTTGGCCTTCTTGTCTATTACAGAATGAGATGAAGGAGAGTGTCCCTTTCATGGTGTCTATTTAGTAGTGAACTTTTTAGTACATCTTAGAGAATGCTTGAAAGAAGAAAGCAATGAATTGATTTTTAGCTGTGGTTTTTTGAGCTGTATTAAAGTGACAGGCAAGGCATTGTGTATTCATAAAAGAAAGAATGCTGCGACGATAATTGAAGCAGGATATATATAAAAATATGTATATGTGTATATGTGTATATGTGTATATGTGTATATGTGTATGTGTGTATGTGTATATGTGTATATGTGTATATGTGTATATGTGTATATGTG
This sequence comes from Rattus norvegicus, assembly GCF_021556685.1. Taxonomy (NCBI): domain Eukaryota; kingdom Metazoa; phylum Chordata; class Mammalia; order Rodentia; family Muridae; genus Rattus; species Rattus norvegicus. The sequence continues at coordinate 35,277,617 of NC_141553.1, forward strand.
TATATGTGTATATGTGTATATGGAGGATATGTAACTATATTTCATTAATAAAACAAATTCCTATTTTTAATTTTTTAAATTAAAAAATTCTCTCTCTATCTATCTATCTATATATCCATTCCACTTTCATCCATCAACTATTTAGTTATAAAGTTGATAGAAATTGCATTTGAATCTTGGATGAGTAACTTATAAAGTCAGAGTTAATTTCTAATGGGAGCCCTAGACCTTGGCAGAGCCATGAGAAAAGGTAGCCATGATGTGATAGAATTGGCAGGCAGCTGACACTGATTCAATTTTCTTTCCTGTCCTTACATAGAGGGGTAATACATTACAGGGCATACTTACAGATACTATTTTATTACCATTTTCAAATTTTGATGTTTGAAATTATCTTCTTAAATCTAATGGTTTTATTGATTCTTTGAGAGTTTAATTAAATTTTCATCTTAGTCCCTGTCTTCTTGACTCCTCCCAGATCTAACACCACCACCTTCCTATCCCACCAATCTTTATATTCATTATGTTCTCTTGTTCTCTTGTTCTCTTGTTCTCTCTCTCTCTCTCTCTCTCTCTCTCTCTCTCTCTCTCTCTGTGTGTGTGTGTGTGTGTGTGTGTGTGTGTGTGTGTGTGGGAGAGAGAGAGAGAGAGAGAGAGAGAGAGAGAAGGGAGAGAGAGAGAGAGAGAGAGAGAGAGAGAGAGAGAGAGAGAGGGAGAGAGAGAGAGAGGGGGAGTTCAGTTTTGTTCCCTAAAGACTTTGAGTATGAGGCCTGCTGGAGAGAGGTTACTCATTAAAGGAAACAAACTCTTCCCATTCTAGCAATTATCAAATGTCCGTAACTTCTGTTAGGGTTGAGGTCGCTGCTTCTCTGACCAACTGTGCTCCACGATAGAGACTTATCTAGCTTGCACTTGCACAAGTCTTGTGCAAGCTGCCACAATCACTATGAGACTTTATGTTCTTCTACCTTGTTGCATCTATTTTCCTAGAAGCCACCGCCTTGGCCCTTACAATCTTTATAGTCTGTCTTCCATGTTGATCCCTGAACCTTGGGGAAAGGAATGCAATGTAGACTTCCATTTAGGACTGATTATACCTCAGTCTCTCATTCTCTGCACATTGACTAGTGTGGGTCACTGCCATCTGTATACAGAAGAAGATTTTCTGATGAGTTTGGGTCATGCAATAATCAATGGATATAGAATAGGTGATTATGGGTCATTTAAATACTGTGATTATTTAGTAGAATAAGAGTAGCACATTTTCCTTATTCTACAAAATAATAGCATTTAAATGATCCGTAATGACTATTTCTGTACCCATATCTTTTTAATTCTGTGGCCTATTATATATATTCCCAAAAGACCAATGTAAGAAACATTGAGTTATCACTTAGAGAAATGAAATATGAACAGCATTTTCTTTTTTCTATTGTTTTTACATCCCAGTTAAATGTGCTTTTTGGGATGCAGCAGAAATTTTCTTTTCTCTCTCTCTCTTTTTTAAAAGGCAGGGTGTGGTGTGAAGGGCTGCAAAGTACTTTTTGATCTTAAGTATCAATTCTGTATAATGCCTTCCCACCAAGTTTACCAAGCTTGGTGGATTGAATTAGGCACATTGTTCAGGTCAAAATCTTAGCAATACGGGCTTTCTACTTAGGGTCTCACAAGGCTGAATCTGAAGTACTGATTAAGTCATACTGATGGTCTTCTACCTTTATTATGTTTGAAAATCTATTCACTGATAGGTTTGCTGATGTATGTACCAAGGGGAAGTGAACTCGGAGTTCACTTCAGTCCTGTTTACCATAACCATATGCAAATTTTCTGGAGTACAGAAAGAAAACAGAACTCCAAAAACAAAGTTTGGTACAGGCACAGAGAGTTCTGAGACAATGTTTATTAAATCTACCAAACATCACAGAAAGAAGGTTTTGAGCATGCAAGTAATTTCTTGAAATTGAAGTTTAAGGATCCAAAAATAGGAGAAATCAAAGAAAGGCTGGGAGGAGGGCAATGCTATGCTCTGTATTGGAAAGAAAGTTTCTACATTCACTGAAAGAGAGTTCTGAACAGACTTCAATCTCTGTGTCTCTCTTCACTTCTCTGATGTGTTCACTCCATATATCCCTCCAGAATATCATAGTGCATAATGTCGCAATTTTTAAATTCAACATATGACATTATTTAGTAGGAAACAAAAATAATGAAATTTTTCTGTCTCAGCACACTATGTGTTGTCTTTTATTCTCATGGAGGGCTGATATTTTAATTACAACACTGAAAAGATTAGATGTGCATATTGTACCATGATAGTACCCTGTTAATAATCTCAATTGCTATGTCTAAATATGAATAGAGGCCCTCATGAAAAAGAATTGCCAGACCTAATACATCATTTATTTTCTCTTGCTGTATATAGAATGACTTGGCATTCTCCTCACAATAATATCTTATATATTCAGCACTAAATCACTTTGTGGTCCATTATTCAACAGTTTAAATAATTCCAATTCAATTAAGTTTCCCTTGCAACACCTATTGTCTATTTAATAGCTTTCCATCCTTTCCTTTTAAATTTATGTTTTTCTATATGACTTTAAAACTATAGAATGTAGCCGTGAGGTACTCTTATTAAGCATCTGGAGGTAGATTATGTGTTCAATGTGATTGTTAATCTAGAAGTGACAAGGTGGAACCTGGAAAGGGAACATGAGCACTTAATCTCACTTTTCCACACTTGAATTTCCAGTGTATGAAAAGACTATAATTGAAGCAAGTCCATTTGGAAGGACATTGAAAACCCAGGGAAGACATAGCTAAGGAAATTAATGAGGGTTTAGTCAGTGAATTGGTTGCGAGCTCTAAATGTATAAGTAGTTTGAGAAATCTCCAAGACACTGTGCTGTTCTTCACTTCACTAGATTACAGCTGTATTACTTGATAAAGTCCCTACCTTCTAAATTCTGACTGATTTATTAAGAGTATTAATGCCAAAATATGAAAGGAAACTGGATTATGCTCTGAAGTGTTGTGATACCACAAAAATTGAATTATTCATTAATTCATTTTGTCAAAATAATAAAAAAATTAGCTTCCATTTGGTAGTCTGAATCACTCTACAGGGTATGATTTAAGTGTATTTACATGATAGATATTAGGCTATAAGTCAATGTTACAGATACATATAGACAACACAGCAAACTATCCACATAGTGAAATAAATATTTAAAATTAAGAATAAATCATTCCCAAGTACATCAGTGTAAAAATTACACTGATCTCATAAAAGAAAGAAGCCAATAGCTGGTCAATATGGCGTGAGGAATGTGGTTCTGAAAACAGCTGGTTTTGGTAAGAGAAATGATCCCAGCTTAAGAAAAGGAAGTGCATATTGTGTCTAATTGCACTATATGTGAACAAGGTCAGACTCACCTTACTTGCACTCTGAAATACTATAAGACTTATAATACTATAATATTCTTATAATATTATAGGAAGTCATAGGCACTTCTTTGCAGAGGTGTGAAGACTGCTGCAAAGTGATTGTGTTTTAAAATAAATGCTGCAATATGAGTTTCAAAAATAAATACATTGTTAGAATTGAATAAAGGTGCATTTATCAGTCAGTTAGGATGCAGATGACTGCCCTGTTCATTCAACAATCAAATCACATTGAGAATTCCTATTCCAAAAACTCGCTGACGGCAGAGAAGGAACCCGTTAGCTTATAAAGATAAAGATTTCAGAGTTTAGTCTAGAGAATGGTAATAAACGAAAGTCAAAAGTGGACACAAAATGTCTTACTTTTTATTAAAGCGATAGAAATATGGATTAGTGATTTACAAACAGGCACCATGGTTGCATCTATTCTCTCCCATAATGCTAACTTGAAAGCAAAAGAAACAGAAAACCAAGCAAAATAAAATACTTCTTCCGGTTTTCTCAGCTTCTGCCTCTGTGCTTTGAATTCTCTCTTGGTGTAGTAATTAACACAGCTTACTTAGTCACAATGTTTATTCGCTGTTTCTATATTCTGTAAACTGTAATATCCCATTTATTCTTATAGAATTATTTAGCTTTAATTGGCAATATGTAAGTTCTTAGCCTAAGGGTTTTAGGCTCTGTTGATAAAAAGAGCTAACAGAGTGTTGATCAGGGTGCTGAGCTGAGAATGCTATGAAGTATTGTGATGGTTTGCATGTTCTTGGCCCAGGGAGTGGCACCTTTACAAGGTGTGGCCTTGTTGGAGGAAGTGTGTCACTGTGAAGGTGGGCTTGGAGAACCTCTTCGTAGTTGCGTGAGGATACTCAGTCTCTTCCTGGCTTCCTTCCAGGGAGGATGTAGAACTCAGCTCCTCCTGCACCATGACTGCCTGGATGCTGCCATGTTCCCGCCTTGATGATAACGGACTGGACCTCTGAACTGTAAGCCAGCCCCAAATAAATGTTGTCCTTTATAAAACTTGCATTGATCATATGTCTGTTCACAACAATAAAACCCTAAGACGAGTATGAAAATCACATACATTTGTATGGTGTAGGAATACAATGCCTGAGGTACTGTGCCCGTGGAGTAATTAAAATTCTGAAGAAAACTATTTTGAAAAGAAGCATGACCATTAATGAACAAAGGACTTTTTCTAGGATTAGGACATAAGTCTTTTGAGATAAACTTGGAGCATCTTTAAATGCCCAAAAGTAAGAATCAAAGAGTAGGAAAGGTCATTCAGCCACCGTGTGGGTATAAAAGCTGAAACACTTAGGGAAATAAGCAAAGGTATACAGGGAACAGCCCCAAATATAAGTTTAATATTACTGAGGATATGCCAATATTATTTCATTATATTTAATGTCAATAGCAAATTAAAACAGAGAATGACATGACATTTATTGGACAAAGAAATTGCATTGGACTAACTTTAACATGATTCATAAGAAACTCAGAAAAGATGAATGATAAGAATATTATCTAATCTTGTTAGAAATGATAAACAATTACCATAAGCTTCAACCAGTGCATTAAAGTAAGTCAAGACAAGCAAATTATAAAAATATTAGAGATAAAATATGAGTCAAAATAAAACATCTGGAGGATTTGGAAAAAGGTTACAACTAGCAATTGGACATAGAAACAACACAGTACATGCTCAGTGTTCAAAATCGTTGATATAATTACATAGCATCAACAATTAGTTAAAAATTTAGGTTTAATTCAACAATTTAAACTGAAATTTAAAAACTTATTTGTAATTGAATCAAAGGTTAAAAAAGTAAGAATTCCTATAAAATAATTGGAAATGAAATCTGTGTTCTAAAGCCAATGAAAAATAATAAAGAAAACTGAGACAGAAACTACATAGTTATGGTTTGAAACACCACTCAATGTTATTAGTACCAGAATTGTCTTCTGAAATTATCTAGATTTAATAGATTCCTAACAAAAGTGTCAGCAGGGTACATGAATCGAAAAGCTGTTATAAACATTTCTTTGAAAATTAGAATCCAAGTTAGGTACAACGATTGTAGGAGGAGCATAGTTTATGTAGAAAATAAACAAGAATGCCAGTTAAAATAAATTTGGGGGGAAATTCATCTTTGTTAGTTTTCCAGGGTTATGCTGGTTATTGAATTTAAGCGATGATAATATTTTCAACAGGTGGCACTGCAATATTTGGATTTTTGTCTTGTGTCTAAAATAACTCCAGATCTTACCTTACACCACACAGAAGTCACCTTGCACAGAAGCAGAATGATGAACAGTTTATACTAAAAAATTTCCTAGGATGAAAATAGCTGAAAATGTTCAGGATTTTGTTTTGGGAAAATATTTTTACCCAAGGCACAGAAACATAAATTGTAAAAGACAGCAAATAAATCAGAACTCATTGGAATTTTGAAGTGGTTTATTTGAAAAATATGTTTGTAAAAATGAAAGTATTTAATATACCAGATCAAAGAACCTACTTGTAACATGTTTATTTTATACAACATGTGTATCTGAACTACAGTGTGCCTTATAGGTCAGTAGAAAAATCAATTATTCAGTATTATTTTAATGGCCCATAACAAAGGATTGTCACTTAACAAATCACTATGAAAAAGTACAGCAGTCACGGAATAGACTTGCTAGCAAGGTGAGGGGAAGTCATTTTCCATGTCCTCATACAGACTTCTGGCAGAAGGAGCAACCCGGATTTAAGGAGTGTCCTCCTGATTCATGCTCTGGATTAAACACATGTCTTTTCCCAGCTCAATAGTTCTAATGTAGTCAAGTTGACAACCAAAACTAGCCATCACAATTGGCTTCTAGAACAAATGGAATGTTTAATATTCCTGGTAGAACTGTAAGGTGTTTCTGTCACTTTGTAAATATATTAGCAGGTTCCTATAGTGTTAATAATATTCCAGCAATATAATCTAGTCAATTCATGTTTGATTAGTTATTTAAAGAATAGAAATTATTCATACCAAAGTCATTGCATAATTTTATAGTAGTTTTACACGTAGAGTATAAAAAGACTGGGCACAATCCCAACACCCATCAATTTGTAAGTAGAAAACTCTGTTAATAATTTGTTGTTCAATATTTGGAAGGATAAGGACTAATGACTGTACATGGCTACATAGATGAATCTCAAAAAATTGCACTAAATAAAAGTCTTCGACATTGTAGTGTTCATACTGTGTGGATCCATTCATGTGAAGTTGTAGAAATGGTGACAAGATGTCACAGTAGAAAGCAGATTAATTCAGGATTCAGGGATATAGAGTATTGATGGCCACAGAAAGACACAAAAAATGAAGAGTCTGATACTCAACATCAGTTTGGCAAGGTCATGACTGAGGTAACTTACTCAAACAGACTATATGGAATAATAAATCAAGAAAACTAAGTTAAATATAACCTAGACACCCATAGGTAAAATAGAATGAATATACATACATTCTTCATCCCCACAAATATTAACTCAGAATGTATCACAAGTACAAATGCAACGTACAAAACCATAAAGTCCAAGTAGATTTAAGGAATCTTGGGAATAGTAATGCATTCAAAATACTACCAGACACATATTCATCAAAAATGAATTCATAATCCAGACTTCATCAATATTTAAAAATAGTGTCCTAGAGAAGGCAATAAGAGACTAAAAAGACAAAGCATAGACTGAGGTAAATATGTTAAAAATGCATATTTATTTCATTGAAAGATATATTTTAAAAGTCTTAAAATTCAGTAAGCAGAATCTGAAATGAACGGTGGTTGACATGGAATCAGAAAGGTATAAAGTGAAGGAAGCAGAAAACAGAACGCTCAGCTGTAATATTCTTTCACATGGTACTAGAGGTTAGCCAAATGCATATTTTGTACCACATAAATGTGGGCTGAATTCAACATATAGACATTGGTGTCAGTGTACCTGTATTGGCTCGCCAGTTTTAACCAATGTACCACTGTCATCTGAGCTGTGATAGAGGAAGTGGTCTACAAAATTTATAAAAGTAACCATTTAAAAATCTAATGAAGTATCTTTGAGTTTATATTATATGGGAAATATCATGTACATAAGCTATTAAGAAGGATACACTAGGAGATGTGGAAATCTGTTTTCCTAATGCTTTTCTAGTAGCTATAAGGTCATATTATCCTAAGGTAGCTGTAGTGGCTGAAGAGATGTGCTGTAATTCTAAAACACCTATTCTAATAAACCAATAGGAGAGTCAAATGGCAGAGTTGAGAGAGACAGTTATTTGGCAATGATGTAAATAAAAATAAAATTTTAAAAACCAACCAAAAATTGGAAAATATTAATCAATCACAACCTATTAGGATTAATATGATATAACTTATACGTATAGAATTAAACATATACACATGCATATAGACTTAAATAAACATAAATGGTGAGAAAAAGTCATACATATCGTAACACCACCTATAAAATAGAACAATTTAAATCTTATTGAACTAAAGGACTGTGCTCCTTAAAAAATAACTTAGCTGGCATCTATGAGAAAATCTTTATACCAGGTTGTCCTGACAAAGATGGTGTACGTGGTTTGGGTTGAGAACACAAAGTTCACCTGTGTCAATAAGTTGCTATTAATGTAAATGGTGCTCCATATTATGATGGCCTGACAGATGTGGTGTCTTGATCACACTGAAAGAAGTATTCTAGTTCTCTGAAGAAACACAACTAATAGGGAAAGGATCCTATTTTATTTTTAAAGAAATAACTCTTGTGGTCACAGTAGCCAAAAAGTCCCAAGAGCTGTGTCTGGTAGCCAGAGAGCTCAGAGCTGGACAGTGGAGTTCCAGTTGAAGTCTTTCGGCAAGAGAGCAAAAAGGATAATTTCAGGGAAGCCTTACAGCCTTGTGACCCAGAAGAACTCATGATTCAGTTCAAGTGCAAAGGCAGAAAAAGGCCCATGTCTCCACCTCAGTCAGCCAAGTAACTTGGTCAGTTTCTTTGTTCTAATGAAATGTTTGACTGATTGGATATTGACCACCAAGTTGAGAAGGCAATCCAATTTACTGGTTATACAAATTCAAATGTTAATCTCATTCTCAAACACTTTCAGTGGCAAAGAAATGCTTAATTAAATGTCTAGGTAGCTCATGGTCTATAGCCCAGTCAAGTTGACACAAAAACTTAGTCTTGTCCCAGACAGCAGTTACTCTTCTATGTACAGCATTCAAATTCTATGCTTTAAATTTTTAAAATTATTTTTAATATTTAAAATTGAAATATAATCACATCAGTCCCTTATTTTTCTACCATTAGCCCCTACTATGTACACAATTGTTCACTATAGAAAAATACTTGTTTTTAATATACATAATTTTTAAATTAGATATCATATTATTGAACTAAATATCTAAATAACATATATTTAATATATATACATATACATGTATGAACTCATATATTTAATGTATATGTATTTAGTGTGTATACATATACTATTTAGTGTGTATATATGTAAATATATTAAATATTTATATAGGTGTAAATACACACATATATACATATATGTATATATATATACATACATACATATCTTCCTACATATATGGAAAAATTGTAAAATCCAAAGGACCAGAACTCTGCTATGAGATTCTGTTTCCTAGAAATGACAGTGAAGCTTCAACTCAACAAAATGGCTGCCTAAACAAGGGCTGGGGAAACAGAGCAGCCATAGATATGCTGACATGATAGGTGAAATCTCAAGGGAGCACACCTATAGATAAAGAATTAGAGACAACTAAAGAATGCTGAGAGTAGAAAAAATAATCTTCCCCCGGGGTAAGCCCCATGATTGGTTATCCAATGTCAGTCCTGAAATGATAAACACATAAAGAGCTCTAAACTGACTGAGTAGGCTATAGTTGTGTATTCAGGCACACATACATATTCCACACCTTGAGTTAAAGTAGCAAGCTCCATTTCTCAGCTTTGCTCCTGCTGAAGGAGGAGGAAAATCAAGAGATCTAGTGAAACCCATGGTCTCTAGAAGAGCTTTGGCTCAAAATTTAATATGACATTGGGTAAAGTAAGTCATTTGACCAAGTAATTGAGTGGAGAAAGAACCACTGGAATGTACTCCCATATGACAAGAATGTGAATGTAGATTAATAGTCCTCTGGAAGGCAATTAAGTGGTGCCCAAAATTCACTCTACCAAACTATCTGTGGAAACTCAGTGAGATTAAACAGTCCACTAATACTTATACTGGAAACCAGAAAAAATACTTAATTTTAAACATCTTCATCTATTATGGTAATGTTTTGAATTTAAGGATAGCTTGAGAGAAATGATGACAAAACACAGTAGAAACACATTAGAAAATATGATTTATTGACCAAAATTAAAACAACAAAATGAAAAATATAAAATACTTACAGAAGACCAGAAATGGTAATGGACTTTGGTTATCCTGTCCCTTGGGAGGCAGAGCCAAGGAGGTCATGAGTTCAATGCCAGCCTGTGCTACATTGTGAGTTCCATTTTATTCTGTTTTAGATAGTAAATTTAAAAAAAATGTCACAGAGAAAGTATCAAATCCAAGTATGATAAAAACTTAAAATATAAAATCATGTCTTGAATTTATCCTTCATAGGAACTTCACTATTGTATCAATAAACCACTGAAAAGATTCACTCTCTTAACACAATTCACACTCTTATTACTGGAAAATATTGTGACGCCCATATCTAAGGCACAGTGAGTTTCTATTCTCAATACTCCATTATTTTATAATGAGAAAAGAAAGGAAAAATCTTATTATGTTCTTTCACTTCCCCTTCCTTTAGAGGAACAGAATTATTCAAACTAGTGATTATTAAGGCTTAGGAAATACATCTAGCCAAATGAAACTCTTTGACTTCCTTCGAAGCCAGGCATGGCTTTGAGAGCAATGGTGTGAGTAGGAGTGATGCTAGCTCTGGTCACAGCTTTCAAATGAGAACTTCTCTGACATTCCCTCTTCCTGCCATCTCATTTTCTAATAAAGACTGACTGAAACAGCAGTGACATGAGACACGGGAAAAAATGTGCAAGCTATCGAGCACAGATGGCAGAACATTTTCAAGGATCCAAGTCTTGGAGTTTCCCATTGAGCAGGCCCATCTACCTAGATTTCTTCTTCTGGACTTCTTGCTTCTGTATTATATTATGACAAAGAATAAAGAGAAAATGAACCTTTCTTATTTGATCCCCTGAATTACATATTTTTATCATGTCTTAGTCTTGGCATAACTCATACATGGAAAGATGTAGAATCTAGGATTATATGACTCAAAATTGGTTAATTGATTGGAATCTACATCAAAAGCTCATGGTAGTAAAATCTGGAAAAGAAAGCTTGCCTAACCTTACTGTCATGGCTTTTGGCTTCCTATAGGTTTTATTGGCTTCCTGTCAGCCTGACCCATGTCACTCTACGCAGGTTTGAGCAATTATACTAAATTAAATTTAACACGAAATGTTAGAATCCTTAATTACGAAATAGAAGTCTGAGTTAACTTCTCCATCCAAAAGAAGTTGGCCAAGATCTTGGAACTTTAGCTTAATCATTGTGGACTCTTAAAAAAGAAAATCATTAAATCTTTTTCTCATTTTTCTACAAAATTTGTGCAGGATACTACTAATTCCTAGTGTAGGGCTTAGGGAGAAATGCTAAACACTTCGAAGTACCTTGAGGTAAATGTTCTTTTATTGAATTTGACACATCTAATGATATCAGATTTTTTGATAAGCAGAAGCTCATTCATAATTTGTACTGTGAACTACTGACTGGGTAGTTCATTTTTTCTCTTCCAAAGGGGGCTAGTAACAGCAATATTTGAATTTGAACCCTTAGATTGTTCAAGTGATAATTCTACATGGGTTCCAACAAGTCCAGTTATTAGCATAATAAATATTTTCCCGGTTTAAAGATCTTATTTAGAGGAATATTTGGAGTTGGACATTAGAGACTTTCCAGAACTTGGAAGGCTGAAGTTTTAGGACTTTTAGAAGTTTAAGACCAGTCTGACCTACAGAATAAGATTTATCTTAAAACAACAACAAAATCCCCCAACCAACCAGCAAAACAAATGAACAAAAAAAAAAAACTGAACCGACCCCAAAGTCCTAAAATCAAAACAACATGAAATTTTGTTTTACTTTGTATTTAAGAGAAAGTTGGTTTACTTTTCTCTCTAAACTAAGAGCTGATTTTGTTTTCAATAAACTTTTAGGCCAGGTCAAAGATTAACACAGGTTAAAAATATTAAAGCAGAAAAAAATCTGAAAAGAAGCTGGTGGTTTTTATTTTCAAGTTCCTTTGACCTTTAAAGGAAATTGATGTTATTGGGGGGCATTGTAATGAACCCTCGCTCCAGTACCCTGACATTTCTATTACTTCATTGCTTGGTAATATCCCTCTATCCTGCTCAGTTGATGTCTGCTGTTTGCTTTTTTCTGCCTTCTACTTTCTGATTTATCCATTGTTACTGAGGACTCAGTCTGTTTACTGTAACTGTGTTTTTATTATCCCTGTCTAAGGATGACTTTATGATTATGAGTTCCCTCTGAGTTGGCTCTATGTTTGTTTGCTAGCACTCTGCAGTGTTACTTTAAACCCTAACATCTTAGAGTATACTGTTGAATATAGTGTTGAACAAATATTAAAAAAAATTATTTCTTTGCCTCCTCAGATTTTAATTCAGGAATCAACAGTCTTAGTGAGTGGTTTACTCAGTCAAGCAACTGAAATCAATAGAGAATGAGTAACCAAATATAGCTGGTGACAAAGTTGCACAGAAACAGAAATATTAGGTATTCATAGCTTCTCTGTACTAGCAGACAGCCAGGGTTTTCATTTATTTTGTAAATGTAAAGATAAACCTACAGGCTACCATGCAATGTATTGCACAACAGACACCTTAATGGGATATGAATGTAGAGCTGTCAGGTTTTTGCTTATAAATAATGTTATTTTTCTAGACAATTTTATTTTCAGACATTGTGCATACTTTCTTCCCTGAGTAAATATGTGGATTAAGCCACAGAATATCAATAAAAGTACAGAGGGAATGCCTTGCCGATTCAAACACATTATCTGATAAAAATTCCTATGTAGTTATTTGCTCAGAGATGAAGGTATATTTAGGCCAAAGATCATTGAAGGGGGAAAAAATCTCATCCGTTTGACTTCTTCAGCATACTGAGCACTTACCTAATGCACCAAACCAGGACAGCATCGATTTTTTTTCTCATTTTTAGCTCTCAAGTTGTTTATGGATCAGTGAGATGTTAGAAATAATTTTAACCTTAAAAGAACTGTAGTATTTACCTACTTGCCATTTTCTGGTATCTGAAAAAGTCCATTAACCTCTCCCTGTTTTAAGTATACCTCTAAAAGTAAACTCGGCAAAAACTATTCCAAACTAGAATATCCTGCTTTAGAATATTTTAACCACCTTCCTCATATTTGTGCTTTCCTAGGAGGCTGCCTAGTACAGTGTTCAGGAACATATCTTTCGGAGACACATGACTAACAGTGCGAAATTCTGGTTCTGTCCCATTTCTGAGCTAGATGAGCTTAGAAATGCTTTTCAGAACAAAATAGGGATAATGGTGGTAACTTCCTACCAATGCAGCAAGTCAATGAATGAAATATAAGCTCTATTTGGTGCTCAGTAAGTGAAGAATAGAACGATATGGAAAATGCTGGGCTTGGCCAGGGACATTACTTTTCTAGTACAGTAATAATATAATGGCATTTTCTTTAAATATCATGACATAGCCAGACATGTTTAAATAACATTGGTAGAATAATGTTGCTGCTGATTTACAGTTAGAATTCTTTAATGTAAGTGGATCCAGTGTGGACATACTGAACTGGCAGTAAATAGCACCAGTAACCCAATACTAAGACCTATTCATTAGAAATAACATTGCTATATTTGAATCTGAAATATGCAACAGGAAATGTTTGACTTTAGGCTCTGTTTTGGGGAGTTTTAGAAAGAAAGACATACTAGAAGGAAACAGGGCATTGAGAAATTTCCTTTGCAGGTGCCTTCTGCTTTTTATCGTATTCTGGACTCAAGGTGTAAGCTGTTCTTCACTTTTTTTCAAATATGATTGATAAAACCCTTTGACACTATGGACTGGAAAAAACCCTCTTCATTTTTCTCAGAAATATTAAAAATAAAAATAAACAAAGGAAGTTGGTTACCAGAGAAGTGGAGTTACTGTAATTAAGGCTCAGCCATGTAAGTCTTAAGCACTTGTAATTGGTTTGTGCAATGGATTTGGAAGTCTTTGAAAATAAAGGCTGGAGAGTTCCTAAACTGTTGAAATTAGAGCTTAGTGAGCAATTTTGAGAGTCCAGAATATCAAAATGGTGACATAAAGAATGTTCTTTTGAGCTTTCTGACAAAGTTTGAAATTGGGCTGGAAGACACTGTGTCATGTCCTCGGAATTGAGTGAGGCTATGTTAACAGAAAACAAAACAAATAAAACAATAATGGCATATTTAATTCTGGGTAAGAAACATCAAGTAAACACAGATTCCAGGATGAAACGCTGTTACGACTGCTAACTTTTAGTCAGATATACAGTGAAAACAGATGCAAAAGACAGCCTGGAGAGATTTTAAAAATAGGTTAGATAAAGAAAGAAATTGGAAGTGTGAACAAAAACAACACATGGATTAAAATGATTAATGACATCATTTTACCAGAAATCCAAAGTCTTTACCCCGGGACAAGAGAAAAGATATATTAAGGGCCTTTCAGGAGTTTAACAGACTCTCCCCAGAACAGTGTTATAGATTCCATAATTGGAAAATAATTCCATAAAGTATCCATAGATAGTGGTGGGGGACACCTGCTAGGACGAGGACACCTGCTCACAGAAAACCTCCAGGGAAGTATTTGCCCACGTTCTACATTGACAGTCCTCAGAGACTGTTAAGCAGCATTCTAAAGAGGCATGGGCACTGCACAAGCTGGCTCAGACCTTGAGTCTGTTCGTGTGCGTTCTGATGGTATAGATGTGCATTATGTGGGGGTTACAGATCGGATCAACTTCCACTTCTTTCGAGAAAAGTCTCATGAAGCCTGGAAATGCATGATAGGTGTGGGATACCTATATTTGGTCCATCCAAAGGCAATATGTGAAGCTTCAGTGAGAAGTATAAGCTTCAGTGGCCATACTATAAATACAGGAGATTCCAGAAACATGCACTATGTATCTAAGAAAGTTGCAGTAAATGAGAAGAACTAACACCAGGGAGATGTCATGTGAATTATAAACAGCAAGCCCAAGACTATCAGAGTTCAAAATGAGTCACCACTTGGCCCCAGTAATAGACATGGGGTTATGGAAATTAATGAATTTATTTATTTCCTCATATATATTTTTGTTGAAAACTACTTTTCATATTACTCGCTCTGATAAGATCTATTTAGCAGATCCTCCTTGATGTTTACCTCCTATAACCTGTCTGGCCTTAATCTGATCCATTTCCACTGTTCTTCTCCAGATCCATTTTGAAATGTGACTGTTTATTTACATTGGGGATCAATGCCAGGAAAAGGAAATAGGTCACTAAAGATGCTCGTTGAAAGGTTCTACTGGGTCTCTTGGTTACTGTAAATGTAAAGTGCCTCATTCTGCTCTGCCATCCCATCCCTAATAAGGTGGTCAGAAGCTTTTGAAAACATAACCTTCTTTACTTAGGTTGTTTCTCTCAGAACATAACTAGGATGATCTGTGCCAGAGAAGTGTTTGATTTCATTTATTTACCTCCCAAGTGTTGCCCCCCACTCCTGGTCCCTCATCCTAGAATCTTTACCCCACCCCTCGCATGGAGAAAGCTGACCATTGTATATCCTAATTTGACTTTGAATATTTGCAGAAGCTCAAAACTAAGAATTTCTTTGAGTCCTAAAGGAGTCTTTGAATTTGGACTTTTGAATACTTTTAAGACTCTGGAGACTTTTGGAGTTGGAAGAAACGTACTATATTTTATGAGTTAAGTGTGAGCCTGGAAATTCCAGAGGTAGGGGTTGATGGTTTAAATGCCCCAGGCTCATTTTTAAGTATTTGGTCCCCACTCTGGGCCGCCATTTAGAATTATGGACAAGTTTGGAAGTGAAACCCAACCACAGTACATAGCACTCTTTGGATATGTTCAGAAGGCTATGCTGTGTTATAAACTACCTTGACATACACTCATCATCATGATGTCTAAACCCTCTGACAACATAAACCAAAATTAATATTTCCTTCTTAAAATTAATTTTCTTGGATAATCCATGCTTGACCAAATAAGAATTTTGATCAAAAGCAACTATTACTTTCTAAACTGTAGTAACGGGCAAAACAATTTACTTTCTATCATACACTAATGCACAGGGAGAATGTGACAACAGATATAGGACAATGTGATTTGCTGTGATTAATTTGAAAACCGAATCTTTTACAGCATGGTGTTAGATCAAAGCATTATGCAAACCTCCTGAAAGAAGTTATTAGAAAATACTTGAAAGAGAAGAGGACAGGTAATATGAAGGATGAAAATAATTGCTTACGCTTCATTTATGTTTTTCAAAAGGTACTGAGCTTCTGAATCAAGGTGAACTGTCAATCTGAGCAAGGACAATAGTCACTTAATAACAAATAAGGTTTAATTTCTTGAATAAAGCTGAAAGCTTCAAAGTTAATTTAAAAAGTGTAGGCTGTGGGTTTTGCATCTATTAGAGGAAAAGCCATAGCTTATGTAAGTATGTGTCTAAGGGAACTGATATATGATATCGGAGAGAAGCAAACTAATATTGCATAATAAATGCTCTCTATTTTCTGAGCAAACTTCAGTTAATCTCCTCTCATGATAATATTGATATATCTACACATAAGAATATAGCAAAATATTGCATTGCTTAGGATATAAAAATTGTTATCTACTTCTCAGAAAAATAATATAATACATCTATACCCTACAATATTCATACTCTGACAAGTATACAATGGTTTCTATTTATATCTATTCCAAATTTCATGTTCCCTGCTTTTCCTCTAAAAAAAATGCTCGTACATCGGGCCACTGGTCGGGAGTCAATTCATTCTTGTGAGCAGAGGGTTGAGGTAGTAGCCCTCAGCTTTGATGTTCTTGGTTTCCTCCTTTAGCATGGACATTTCATTTCTAAGTCAAGTAAACAAGAATAACCAAAGCTTGGGTGCTCTCATTTAGTTGCATTTGGAGGGAACTTTCACCTTAGAAATGAAGATTGTGTGAAAGAATGCCTTAAACTTTCTGACTCACTTACCGAATATACCTTTGCTCAACAATTGGGGAGAGGGGTTAAGAAAAACTGCTTGTTCCCTGGACTACCTGCTGCTGACCCTACTTGCCATTGGAGGGTGGAGATGAGGTCAGCAGATGAGAACATCCCAGCAAGCTCACAGAACGCTACAGCAAGCTCCTTTAATAATCCACAGAATGCTCCTTATACCCTCCACCTGCATCCCATGGGTCCTGTGCAAGCATCTCTTCCAAGCAGCAATTCCCGAATGGATGGCACTGTCTGCATCAGGAGCTCTTGGTCTCTCAGGTAATTTTCAATTATGTCCTCCTGCAGGTGGTGCCGATGCAGCTGCAAGGCCCCATTTATGCAGAGACGGCTACCTCTGTTCCTCCTACAAAGAAATACCATTGACCTGTCCTACCCTCTGGATGCTCGAAGTTGAGACATTGAACTGGTAGAAAGCTGAATTCCCTTGTTTTAGCAATAGAGCCCATTGTGTTTATATCATGGAGTTTATATCATGACGAATATCTTTATATATGAAATCTAGAATATATATATATGTGTGTGTGCGTGTGTATGTATGTATGTATGTATGTACACATACATATGTCTACCACACATATATCATGTGGAATATATATATATATATATGTACATCATATATGTTTGTGTTATAGGAAGCAATGACTAATGATTCCCATGTAGAATTATGTTACTGATAATAGACAAATTTCTTGAATAAATATTAATTTGCTATTTTTCCACAACTTTCAGACTTTGTAAGATATTTTTGTTTGAAATTTTAACAAATTTTTATCAGTTTTTTTTTACTATAAATAGGTCTGTGTTTAGTATTATAGTCATTCTAGATACTTCTGCTCTGGCTGATTATGTTGAGGCTAGATTTTGTGGTGCAGGACATACACACCCTGGCTGGCCTGCAAAGGTTGGATGTATTTCACTTGCCTATGCTGGATGGCATCACCTATTTTATTATTACATACAGTACAAGCTAATATACATATATTAACAGTTCCAATTGCTGTCCTGGGAAAAAAGATTTTCAGTGAACATCTTTTAATTAAGTTGTTTATAAGTCTGATTGTAGGATTCTCATTTGTATTAGAAAATCATTAATTTTTCAGTTATCGTCAGAATTTGTTATCTTCACAGCATCAAAACCTCTGACCTGAGAGTTACTTGTCTTTTAGTCTCTCCCTTCATTAACATGTAAGCATTGCCTTGTCCTTAATCACACATGTAACATGTAAAATAGCAACATTCTTTTACTACTCTCATAGTTTAGAAATTTATTCAAATATATTTTAAAGTGTTTCATTTTCTGATGTCTTATTATCCATTCCTCCATTTTGCATTTCTTTTCACTTGACCTGCCTTTCCTCCTTTCCCTCCTTAATTTGATATAACTTAAGTCTTTCTTATAGTCTTATTTTAATTTGGTTACTTCTCTTCATTATATAAATTGACTTTTCTTTTTATTGGATATTTTGTGTATTTACATTTCAAATGTTTACAAACTCTTTCCAGGTTACTCTTTCACAACTTCCCTATCCCATTCACCCTCACCCTGCTTCTGTAAGGGTGCTCTCCCACCCACCCAGCCATTTCCATCTCACCTTCCCAGCATTCCCCCACACTGGGGAATCAAGCCTTTACAGGACCAAGGGCCTCTCTTCCCATTGATGCCAGAGAATGCCATCCTCTGCTACATATGTGGCTGGCGCCTTGGGTCCCTCCAGGTATACTCACTGGTTCTGAGTTTAGAACCTGGGAGTTCAGTGGGTTCTGGTTGGTTGATAAGGGGTTGCAAACCCCTTCAGTTCCTTCGGTCCTTTCTTTAACTCCTCCATTGGGAACTCAGTTCTCAGTACAATGATTGGTTGCAAGCATCCATATCTGTATTTGTCAGGCTCTGGCAGAACCTCTCAGGAGACAGCTATAACAGCCTTCTGTCAGCAAGAACTTCTTGGCATCAGTAATAAAATGGTGTTTGTACATGGGAGGGATCCCCAGATGGGGCAGTCTCTGAATGGCCTTTCCTTCAGTCTCTGCTTCACACGTTGTACCCATATTTCTTATAAACAGGAACCATTCTGGGTTGAAAATTTGGAGATGAGTGGATGGCTCTGTCCCCCAAACTGGGGGGAATGCCTAATCTCTGGATATGGTCTCTACAGGCTCCCCCAATCCTTTGTTGGGCATTCATCATCCCTGATGGGTCCTGGGAGCCTCCTGCTTTCCTGGCAACTTGGACTTGCTGGTTGCAATCCCCAGTTCCCCACCCCCAATGCTACACAGCTCTGTTCAAATTCCTGAGTCTCTGTATATCATCCCAGTCTCCTCCCATACCTTGTCCAGTTCCCCTTACCTCTTCCCTTCCTCTCTTCCTCCTTTCTCCCTCCTACCCTATACGTACTGTGAGTATTTTGTTCTCCCTTCTAAGAAGGACTGAAGTATTCATGTTTTGGACTTACTTCTTTTTGAGCTTCATATGGTCTGTAAAATTTATCTTGGGTAATCCCAGATTTTGGGCTAATGTCCACTTATCAGTGAGCGTATACCATGTTTGTTCTTTTGTGACTGTGTTAACTCACTCAGGATGATATTTTCTAGTTCCATTCATTTGCTTATGAATTTCACGAAGTCATTGTTTTTAATAGTTGACTAGTACTCCATTGTGTAAATGTACCACAATTTCTGTATCAATTCCTCTGTTGAAGAAGATCTAGGTTCTTCACAGCTTCTGTCTATTATAAATAAGACTGCTGTGAACATAGTGGAGCATGTGTCCTTGATATATGTTGGAGCATCTTTTGGGTACATGTTCAGGAGAGGTATAGCTGGGTCATCAGGTAGTGCAGTGTCCAATTTTTTGAGGATCCTCCAGACTGATTTCCAAAGTGGTTGTACCCGCTTACAATCCCATCACCAAGAGTGTTTCATTCTCTCCATATTCTGACCAGCATCTGCTGTCACCTGAGTGTTTGAACTTAGCCATTCTGACTGGTGTGAAATGGAATCTCAGGGTTGTTTTGATTTGTATTTCCCGGATGACGAAGGATGTTGAGCATTTCTTTAGGTGCTTCTTGGCCATTTGATATTCCTCAGTTGCTTTTTCTACATTGAGCATTATTCCAATCTGTCATCAAAATATTTTCATTTAAAGCTTTTGATGTTTGTATAATTGTATCTGTAATTAACTAAAATTCCTCTCACATAGACTTATGAACATAATAATCCCTAGAAGTTCCTAAAAGAGACTTTATATATGCCATTGAACTAAGGATACTGAGATGTGGGGACTGATCTTGGTTGTTATAGGAAGGCCAGGTCAATCATAAGATTCCTTGTATCATAAAGGCAGGACAATATGGATCAGTACCAAGAGAATGCAGGATGATAAAAAGGCTTATATAAGAATAATGTAACCAGAAGCTAAAGAATAAAGACAGTCCCTAGAAGATAAAGAAGACAATGCGATGTCCTTTTGAATCTTGAAATAAAGCTGGTTTTACTAACAACTTGAATTATGTCCACAAGAGTATTTTCAAATTTCTGAGTGCCATCACTTTAAGAGAAAAGTCAATGATTTTAACCCACTGAATCTGTGGTACAAGACCATCTAAACCTTCAACAGCTAAGACAACAGAATAACACACATGTTGTTGTTTCCATCCAAAGTCAAGTGGATAGCATATAAAACTTTTACCGTTTTAGTCACAAGCTGCTTTGCAAGTCTATACCCTGAAGAGACTATTCTTCCATGCATCAGTCTGTGTTTAGTACTGTAAACAGCCAGTGGAATTCTCTAGACTTCCTGGCAACTTTCTACACATGACAATTATCAAAGTCGCTTACACATTGTCCGTCTATGGTGTATTTGCTTTCTAAAGTTTTCCATTATTTATATCTTTATCTCTTCAAAAGAAGAAATACAGATGTATTTGTTTTTTACTCAGACAATAAGATATGTCACAAGATATGCAGTGTTTTGAATATGCTTTGCCTAGGGTGTAGCACTATTAGGAGGTATGGCCTTGGTGGAGGAAGTGTGTCACTGTAGGCATGGGCTTTAAGACCCTTGTGCTAGGTGCCTGGAAGCCGGTCTTCTCCTAGTGGTCTTCAGATAAAGATGTAGAACTCTCAGCTCCTCTTGCACCATGCTCTCACTGATGCTAATGGACTCTGAACTTCTGAGCCTGTAAGCTAGTCCCAATTAAATGATAAATCAAACACTGATCAGGTAGTCTATTCATGGCACGATATAATCCTTTCATATTAAGGAGGAAATGATCTCTCTACAACTAGCTTAGTTGTTCAATTACAACTATATCTCTACTGAGACAACTATGTACGTACATATCCAAATGTTTTAAACTATTGTTTATGTTTTTACAAAGCTTTATTATATTCAATTTCATAATTGAATCGGTAAATGAAATTTCAATATTTTAAAAATAATTTTCTTTCACATCATAGATTGTAAGATAAGGTTTATACATAATTTTTCTAAGCAATACAAGTAAAATAATTTGTACTCATAAATTATGTGTCCCATTTTCTTGTATTTTCTATATCCTCTACCTAATGCTTTTACATTTCACATTGTATCTCTAGTGGCTTTAGACAGTTTGAAACCTGTAAAGCAAATGATATAAATCAATAAACTTATATGACTGCTTGGGTTTCCTGAGGAGAATCATCTTTATTCCATCAGTCTTGCCTTTCAGTTCACCCTTCTGAGGTGATTTTTGTTTTGTTTTGTTTTTGTTTGTTTGTCTGCTTGCTTTTAATAGTAATATATAAAGTCTCTAACTCTTTCCCAATGGAGTAAATAACAAATGTTTCTGAAAAGGTTTTGGGGGAGGCAGTAAATATAGTCATGATATAAGGAAAGGTTTGAGATTAGACAAATTGCAAAAATGCATGAATTCTCAAAGCCTAGTCCTAGATATTTAGTAACTCAGTATGCTGAAAGGAGGTGAAACTATAACTATACTTCCTTATTTTCAACGAAGGCTGCTAATAGTCTTGATCACAATTTAAAATAGCTCCATGATAAGATGCAGTCATAATGCATATGAGATTTGATCACAGTATGTATTTATATTGAGTTGAATTGTGAACAGGAAATGGCTGTTACTCTCTTGAGAAAAATGTGATGCTTCCTAATAAAGCAAAAGAGGAAGGACATGTGGACAGGATAAACCTGGTCTAACTAATATCCAGAAAATAACATTTGGAAAAAAAAGAGTTTCCTTTAAAAAATTCCAGGGGGAGAAATATATATAAGTTGGGATGAAAATGCTGGATTACACAGTTTATTTTCTTAGAAAAAGTAAATGTGAAAGTATCTCTTGTTTTATGGTTTAATGTACTTAAATATCAAACTTATGGAGATAGCATAAAATACAAACAACTTCTAAAGCATGAATTTGCAGGTAGGAAAACTCCGTGGGATTAGACATTATCATAAACTCAGGGAAGTTTGACATGCAAACTCCCTATCCTTTATACATTCTGTGAAACTGCTGAGGATTTCAAGAACTGCTAAACTTCCAGAGCTATGTGAAAGGAACGAGGGGCCTAGCCAATTGGCCTTTTTGAACAGACCAAACTCTGTGTTATCTGTATCAAATAAGAAACAAGTTATGCCAAATACATCCAGCCCTCAAACTGCATATGAAGAACCTGCTGAAGGGTTTGCTATTATCAGAACCCTTTTAGTCTAAATCCTTTTATATTTTGATTTTGTTAAACAGTTATAATATTAGAAATTAATAATTAGGTTTTGTTTGCTCAAGTTGCATTTTTTTAAATTTGCCCATAACAGCCATTTTAATTACTAGGTTCTTATTTTTATATAACTTGTTTAGGAATCTAATTTTATCAAACTTTGTGATGTTAAATATATATTGGCATATTAACACTATCTAACTGTTGAATATGTGTGTCTGTGTGAGGTCTTCTGTCCTTGATTCTGCTCAATCAACTAGTAAATGTAGATTTGATGAAACAAAAAGAACAAAGAAATAGTCTTGAAGCTTTGGCTTCCTGCCACCTGGGTAAGAAAATGATTGGATGTGTGCCTATCTCCCAGAGCGAGCTATGAAAACACAAACATTGTTTGCATGAAAAGAATTTTGGTCCTGCTTCTCTTGCTTATTATTTGGGCACAACATACAGTTTTATTGACTGCCCCTACCTAAGGAGCCTATGTAAGTCTGCTTGGGTTACAATAGTTCTTTCATTTCTCCTGAAGCATTTATGATTATCTTAGCAGTTAATGAAGCATGTCATAACGACTTCTTGTTTGTCCATTTCTGGATACCTGGGAGTTCCTGATGGACAGAAATGTGATAAAATCATGATCTATCACTCATTCCTAGACAAGTACATTGTTTCTGTAAGACATTTTAAAACATTTCTTGAGTGAATAAATATATGGATGAATTGAAACTAGGAACATTCCTTTCTTACATTTATACCGGAAACCTCCTTTATTGTAAATAAATTTTAAAATTATCCATGACAGGCTGCTCTATATGGAGATGATCCAAGTTTGTTAAAGCTTTGAACTTTAAAGAAGTGTGTTTAGTAAGTGTATAAGCAAAGATAATAGTAAGGTAAAGAAGTTAGCAGAAGATCAGATCAAACAGCATATCATCCAGCAGGAAGAATGTAAGAAGCCCTACAGGAACTGTCAGCCCAGGCCCCTGACCTAAATAGTCACACGCACAAAGCCCTCCCCTCAAAGGACACTTTTCAATCCCATTGCCAACCACCAGCATTTTTTGTGGCATCAGAAAACAATAGTAACCTCTCCTGGAAATCTCTCCTCCAGCTGTTCCCAAGACCACAGTGTTGTTGCTGTTTTTTATTTTCCATCTTTATTAACTTGGGTATTTCTTATTTACATTTCAATTGTTATTCCCTTTTGTGGTTTCCAGGCGAACATCCCCTCACCCCTACCCCTTGCCTTCTATATGGGTGTTCCCCTTCCCATCGTCCCATCATTACCACCCTCCCCCCCAAGAATCCCGTTCACTAGGGGTCCAGCTTTGGCAGGACCAAGGGCTTCCCCTTCCCCTGGTGCTCTTATTAGGCTATTCATTGCTACCTATGAGGTTGGAGCCCAGCGTCAGTCCACGTATAGTCTGTAGGTAGTGGCTTAGTCCCTGGAAGCTCTGGTTGGTTGACATTGTTGTTCATATGGGGTCTTGAGCCCCTTCAAGCTCTTCCAGTCCTTTCTCTGATTCCTTCAACCGGGGTCCCGTTCTCAGTTCCGTGGTTTGCTGCTGGCATTCGCCTACGTATTTGCCATATTCTGGCTGTGTCTCTCAGGAGCGATCTACATCCAGTTCCCGTCAGCCTGAACCTCTTTGGTTCATCCATCTTATCTAGTTTGGTGGCTGTATATGTATGGGCCACATGTTGGGCAGGCTCTGAATGGGAGTTCCTTCAGCATCTGTTCTAAACTTTGCCTTCCTATTCCCTCCCAAGGGTACTCTTGTTCCCCTTTTTAAAGAAGGAGTCAAGCATCCGCATTTTGGTCGTCCTTCTTGATTTTCTCTGCATTTAGGGTAATTCGAGCATCTGAGTGCATACCATGTGTGTTTTTCTGTTTGGGTTACCTCACTCAGTATGATAGTTTCCAGTTCCATCCATTTGCCTGTGAATTTCATAGAGTTGTTGTTTTTGATAGCTGAGTAATATTCCATTGTATAGATGTACCACATTTTCTGTATCCATTCCTCTGTCGAAGGGCATCTGGGTTCTTTCCAGCTTCTGGCTATTATAAATAAGGCTGCTGTGAACATAGTGGAGCACGTGTCTTTTTTATATGTTGGGGAATCTTTTGGGTATATGCCCAAGAGAGGTATAGCTGGATCCTCAGGCAGTTCAATGTCCAATTTTCTGAGGAACCTCCAGACTGATTTCCAGAATGGTTGTACCAGTCTGCAATCCCACCAACAATGGAGGAGTGTTCCTCTTTCTCCACATCCTGGCCAACATCTGCTGTTCCAGGAGTTTTTGATCTTAGCCATTCTGACTGGTGTGAGGTGGAATCTCAGGGTTGTTTTGATTTGCATTTCCCTTATGACTAAAGATGTTGAACATTTCTTTAGGTGATTTTCAGCCATTCGACATTCCTCAGCTGTGAATTCTTTGTTTAGCTCTGAACCCCATTTTTTTAATAGGGCTATTTGTCTTCCTGCAGTCTAACTTCATGAGTTCTTTGTATATTTTGGATATAAGCCCTCTATCAGTTGTAGGATTGGTAAAGATATTTTCCCAATCTGTTGGTTGCCATTTTGTCCTAACAACAGTGTCCTTTGCCTTACAGAAGCTTTGTAGTTTTATGAGATCCCATTTGTCAATTATTGATCTTAGAGCATAAGCCATTGGTGTTTTGTTCATGAAATTTTCTCCAGTACCCATGTGTTCAAGATGCTTCCCCACTTTTTCTTCTATTAGTTTGAGTATATCTGGTTTGATGTGGAGGTCCTTGATCCACTTGGACTTAAGCTTTGTACAGGGTTATAAGCATGGATCGATCTGCATTCTTCTACATGCTGACCTCCATTTGAACCAACACCATTTGCTGAAGATGCTATCTTTTTTCCATTGGATGGTTTGACTCATTAGTCAAAAATCAAGTGACCATAGGTTTGTGGGTTCATTTCTGTGTCTTCAATTCTATTCCATTGGTCTATCTGCCTGACTCTGTACCAATACCATACAGTTTTTATCACTATTGCTCTGTAATACTGCTTGAGTTCAGGGAGCGTGATTCCCCCAGAAGTTCTTTTATTGTTGAGGATAGTTTTAGCTATCCTGGGTTTTTTGTTATTAGGGAAGAATTTGCAAATTGTTCTGTCTTATTCTATGAAAAATTGGATTAGAATTTTGATGGGGATTGCATTGAATCTGTAGATTGCTTTTGGTAAAATGTCCATTTTTACTATATTAATCCTGCCAATCCATGAGCCTGGGGTATTTTTCCATCTTCTGAGTTCTTTTTCAATTTCTTTCTTCAGAGGCCTGACGTTCTTATCATATAGAACTTTCACTTGCTTGGTTAAAGTCACACAGAGGTATTTTGTATTATTTGGGACTATTATGAAGGGTGTCGTTTCCCTAATTTCTTTCTCAGCTTATTTCTCTTTTGTGTAGAGGAATGCTACTGATTTATTTGAGTTAATTTTATACCCAGCCACTTTGTTGAAGGTGTTTATCAGGTTTAGTAGGTCTCCGGTGGAACTTTTGGAATCATTGAAATATTCAATCATATATCATCTGCAAATAGTGATATTTCAACTTCCTCTTTCCCAATCTGTATCGTTTTGCTCTCTTTTTGCTGTCTGATTGCTCTGGCTAGGACTTGTAGAACTATAATGAATAAGTAGAGAGAGAGTGGGCAGCCTTGTCTAGTCCCTGATTTTAGTGGGATTGCTTCAAGTTTCTCTCCATTTAGTTTAATGTTAGTTACTGGTTTGCTGTATATGGCTTTTTCTATATTTAGGTATGGGCCTTGAATTCCTGTTTTTTCCCAGAATTTATCATGAAGGGGTGTTGAATTTTGTCATATGCTTTCTCAGCAGCTAATGAAATGATCGTGTGGTTTTTATTTTTCAGTTTGTTTATACAGTGGTTTAAGTTAATGGTTTTACGTATATTAAACCTTCCTTGCATCCCTGGGATGAAGCCTACTTGATCATGATGGATGATTGTTTGAATGTGTACTTGGATTCAGTTTGCAAGAATTTTATTGAGTATTTTTGCATCGAAATTTATAAGAGAAATTGGTCTGAAATTCTTTATTTGTTGGGTCTTTGTGTGGTTTAGGTGTAAGAGTAATTGTAATTGTGGCTTCATAGAAGGAATTCAGTAGTGCTCTATTTCTATTTAGTGGAATAATTTGGATAGTATTGGTATGAGGTCTTCTATGAAGGTCTGATTATTGCACTGAACACATCTGAACCTGGACTCTTTTTCATTGGGAGACTTTCAATGACTGCTTCTTTTTCTTTAGGAGTTATGGGGTTGTTTAAATGGTTTATCTGTTCCTGATTTAACTTTGGTACCTGGTATATTTCTAGGAAATTATCCATTTCTTCCAGATTTTAAAGTTTTTTTGAATATAGGCTTTTGTAGTAGGATCTAATGATTTTTTTAAATTTCCTCTGATTCTGTTGTTATGTCTCCCCTTTCATTTCTGATTTTGTTAATTTGGACACACTCTCTGTGTCCTCTTGTTAGTCTGCCTAAGGGTTATCTATCTTGTTGATTTTCTCAAAGAACCTGGTTCTGTTGATTCTTTGTATATTTCTTTTTGTTTATACTTGGTTGATTTTAGCTCTGAGTTTGATTATTTCCTGCCTTCTACTCCTTCTGGGTGTATTTGCCTCTTTTTGTTCTAGAGCTCTTAGGTGTGCTGTCAAGCTGCTGACATGTGCTCTTTCCTGTTTCTTTCTGCACGCACTCAGAGCTATGCGTTTTCCTCTTAGCGCAGCTTTCATTGTGTCCCATAAGTTTGGGTATGTTGTACCTTCATTTTCATTAAATTCTAAGAAGTCTTTAATTTCTTTCATTATTTTTTCCTGGACCAGGTTATCATTGAGTAGAGCATTGTTCAACTTCCATGTATATGTGGGTGTTCTTTCCTTATTTTTTTGAAGAACAGCTTTAGCCCGTGGTTGTCTGATAGGACGCATGGGATTATTTCTATCTTTCTGTATCTGTTGAGGCCTGTTTTGTGCCCGATTATATGGTCAATTTTGGAGAAAGTACGATGAGGTGGTGAGAATAAACTATATCCTTTTGTTTTAGGATAGAATGTTCTATAACTATCTGTTAAGACCATTTGGTTCATAACTTCTGCTAGTCTGTCTATGTCTCTGTTTAATATCTGTTTCCATGATCTATCCATTGATGAGAGTAGGGTGTTGCAATCTCCTACTATTGTTGTGTAAGGTGCAATGTGTGCTTTGAGCTTTAGTAAGGTTTCTTTTATGTATGTAGTTGCCCTTGTATTTGAATCATAGATATTTAGGATTGACAGTTCATCTTGGTGGACTTTTCCTGTGATGAATATGAAGTGTCCTTCCTTATCTTTTTAGATGACTATTGGTTGAAAATTGATGTTATTCGATATTAAAATGGCTACTCCAGCTTGTTTCTTCAGACCATTTGCTTGGAAAGATGTTTTCCAGCTTTTTACGCTGAGTTAGTGTTTGTCTTTGTCTCTAAGGTGTGTTTCCTATAGGCAGCAAAATGCTGGGTCCTCATTACATATCCAGTTTGCTAATCTGTGTCTTTTTATTGGAGAATTGAGTCATTTGATGTTGAGAGATATTAAGGAATAGTGATTGTTGCTTCCTGTTATCTTCAATTTGGAGGTAAGATTATATTTGTGTGCTTGTCTTCTCTTTGTTTTTTGCAAAATGATGTTTCTTGCTTTTTCTATGGTGTAGCTTGCCTCCATGTGTTGGGCTTTATCATTTATTATCCTTTGTAAGGCTGGATTTGTAGAAAGATAGTGTGTAAATTTGGTTTTGTCGTGGAATATCTTGGTGTCTCCATTTACGTTAATTGAGAGTTTTGCTGGATACAGTAACCTGGGCTGACATTTGTGTTCTCTTAGGGTCTATATGACATCTGTCCAGGATCTTCTGTCTTTTACAGTCTCTGGTGAGAAGTCTCGTGTAATTCTGATAGGTCTGCCTTTATATGTTACTTAACCTTTTTCCCTTACTGCTTTTACTATTTTTTCTTTGTTTTGTGCATTTGGTGTTTTGACTATTATGTGACAAGAGGAGTTTCTTTTCTGATCCAATCTATTTTAAATTCTGTAGGCTTCTTGTATGTTTATGGGCATCTCTTTCTTTAGGTTAGGGAAGTTTTCTTCTATGATTTTGTTCAAGATATGCACTGGTCCTTTGAGCTGGGAGTCTTCACTCTCTTCTATACCTATTATCCTTAGGTTTGATCTTCTCATTGAGTCCTGGATTTCCTGTATGTTTTGGGCCAGTAACTTTTTCCATTTCTCATTATCTTTGACATTTGTTTCTATGATTTCTATGGAATCTTCTGCTCCTAAGATTCTTTCTTCTATCTTTTCTATTCTGTTGGTGATGCTTGTATCTATGCCTCCTTGTCTTTTCCTTTGGTTTTCTATATCCAGGGTTGTCTCCCTTTGTACCTTCTTTATTGTTTCTATTTCAATTTCCAATTTCTTCACCGGATTGATTGTGTTTTCCTATAATTCTTTCAGGGATTTTTGTGTTTCTTCTGTAAGGGATTCTACTTGTTACTTGTGTTTTCCTGCATTTCTCTAAGGGAGTTCTTTATGTCTTTTCTTTTTTTCAGCTGGGGACCGAATCCAGGGCCTTGAGCTTGCTAGGCAAATGCTCTACCACTGAGCTAAATCCCCAACCCTCTTTATGTCTTTCTCAAAGTCCTCCATTACCATGTTCTAATGTTATTTTAAATCAAGATCTTGCTTTTCTGGTGTTTTTGGATAGTCAGTGTTTGCTTTGGTGGGAGAATTGGGCTCTGATGATGCCATATAGTCTTGGTTTCTGTTGCTTGGGTTCCTGTGCTTGCCTCTCTCCATCAGTTTGTCTCTGGTGTTACCTTGTTTTGCTATTTCTGACAGTGACTTGACTGTCCTAAGGGCCCGTTTGTCAGGAGTGCTGTAGACCTGTCTTCCTGTTTTCTTTCAGTCTATTATGAGAACAGAGTGTTCTGATTTCAGGTGTGTAGTCATTCCTGTCCACTGGCTTTCAGCTGTCCCTGTGGGTGGGAAGCAGAAGGGCTTGTCCTTTCTTGTCCTGGGTCCCTAAGAGCACAGTGTTTTAATAATCTTAGTTCTTTGCTCTTACCTTTGCCCCTGTTAGAAAGCCAGTGTTGCCAGACTAACTCTGGATAGGAAGTCACAGAGGACACTTGAAATAAATCTATTCCAGTCTGAAACAAACAGGTCATGATAATTCTACCAGGATATTTTTTATTAAATGATCTTGTCATTTTTAATTTGGCAACATTCAATTGAATCTTAGACCCTAAACACCAAACAGTTTTAAATACTGACTACATTTCAAGATTCAGTATCCCAAATTATTTTTCTTGTCTTGTCTTTTCTTGCTTTTACTTTTCTTTTCTTTTCCCTTCTCTCTTCTCCCTTCCTTCCTTCCTTCCTTCCTTCCTTCCTTCCTTCCTTCCTTCCCTCCTTCCTTCTTTCTTTCCTTCCTATCTTCTTTCTTTCCTCTTTTCCAATGAGTTCTCTATGTAGTTTTGGTTGTCCTAGAAATGGCCATGTAGACCAGGCTGGTGTAAAATTCACAGAAATTCTCCTGCCTCTGCCTTCATAGTACTGGGATTAAAGGCATGTGCCACTGCTATCTTAAATAAAATTATTTTTTACATGTCAGTTCCCATAGTTACCTTGAGTATAAAATACCTTAAGAAAGTCCCATTGATGCTACTGATATTTAATATAAACTCTTATTATCTTTAGTAACCATGCATATACCCTGTTTATGTGTCATTAACACCAACATTAACTCTATTTGAGTTTTCAGTTTTTATTTGTGTCATATATTTTTCTCACCTGAGAATAATTCATTAATTTTATTTTAAAACAATTCATATTTTAGTACTACATATCTTTCCATACTTAAAGTTTTCATTTTCACTTTAACCATTTCTTTCAACAAAACATATATAAACAAATACTTAAATCTTCCTTAAAATTTCTCTCCTACACTTAGTTTTTACTTTATTTTCTTTTTTTAATAACATAAGATGTCAAAATTCACAACTTACCAACTTGTTAAAGGGAGTTGAATCCAAGGTCTATATATTTTAAAAACTGAGATTTCCATTTTGAGTACTATTAAAGCTTTTGTCTGTTTGACTATTAAACTGTTAAAGTAGTATCTAAGCAAAATTTTTTTTTGTTTTCTTTTTTTTTTGCCACTTGGGTTTTTTTTAAGCCCCTTCTAGATATTTGTTATTGCAATAGTTAGAAGAGTTAGCATGTATACCAATGACCTTGATTAGTAAGTACACTAAATGAGAAAAAGGAAGAGAAAATATGCACAGAAACCTAAATCTTTATTTAACCCTTGAGTATCCATTTTGTTTAAAATTTGTCTTTCACATAGTACATCCTGACAGACAGCAATCTACCCTCACTGCCCTCCCTCAGTTTCTTCTCCACATGTCCCGTTTGCAATAGATTCAACCCAACTTTGCCTTTCTTCAGAAAAGTTCAGAACTCCAAGGCACATCGACTGAACAAACTGTAATAAGAGCAGGCACATAGCATCACATCAAGGCTGGACAAGGCTGGACAAGGCAGGACAGTAGGAGGAAAGCATTTTTAAGTATGAATGCTTTGCCAGCATTGTTCTATTATGGAAACATGAAAACCTGGATTGTGAAAAGCAAAGGTTTTCATTGCCACCACCCCATTGACTCTTATACATTCCCGGAATTCTGTGAGCCCCAACTTACTCATAAATGGGAATAGTCTAGAGTAAACCGGCATCTTACCGATCCCAACAAGTACACACGGTATATATATATATGTATACACGGTATATATATATATATATATATGGGGAGAGAGAGAGAGAGGGAATGATCCATGATAGGCAGGCATGCTTTGCATTTTAAATGAGTAAGTTTATTAAATATATAGCAAACAAAACAATAAAAAATAGGAAGCAGCAGATAAAAAGTAGAACATCAGAGCAGTCATTTACGTCATGCAGAGTGATTGGCTACAGAATCCGATGAGAACAAGCATTGATAAAGTGACTATCATGAGACTGCCTTCTCCCTGGGTGAGACTTCTCAATTCTCATTTATACTTTTGGGATTGTTATACAATAGGATAAATAATAGTAACCTGTGTTGAAATGTTTTCTGCCTCTGACTCCAGTACTTCTAATGCCCTACCCCTTTCCTATTCCCTTTCTTCCCTCTTAGAGAGCCAAGAGGGCAACCTGAAAGAAGACTAAAACAAGATGACGCATTTTGGGCTCTGACCTTAACTCCCAGCAGCACAAGCCGCCCACACCAATTTATATTACACAGGTCATTTTCCAAATTAAGTAGAATCATGTTTTAGGAAAGACAGTAAACCAAGTTGGAGAGAAACATACCTAGATAATAGAAATGTAATTTCGGGGAGAGAGAGCGAGAGAGAGAGAGAGAGAGAGAGAGAGAGAGAGAGAGAGAGAGAGAGAGAGAATCCTACACAGGAAGAGGCTTAGCTTTCAAATATTGACATGCATTTTGGTTTCACGATGTCACTTTAAGAATGTTTAAGACACCCACATTCAAATTGGCTATTGTGGTTCAAACATTTATGGCCTCAAAAGTCCGATGTTGGTTCTTCAATGCCTGGTGGTTGTACCAAGAGAGTTTGTGTAGTAGGGAGGTGATCAAGCCATGAGGGTTCTGCCCCTGTGAATGATATTAGCACCCTAATAGGAAATTGTTTGCATAATTACTTCCTACCCATTGTTTCTTTCCTCTTCTGCCATGGATGTTACAATCTTAATTTCTTTTTGCTCCTTGTGAGAACTGAACACTGTTTTGAAAAAAGATCCTGGATTCTCACCAAACACTGCTCCTGTTGGTATCTTAATATTAGATTATACCTTTTGTAAATCACTGAGAAATAAATTTTTAATATTTATAAACTATTCATTCTTGGGTATTTTGTTACAGTGGCACTAATGAAAAGAGACAATGGTTGAGGAATTTCTCATTATATCTGTTTGGTATTGGCTTTCTAGTGGTTACTTAGAAGTATATTTAATCTAAGATTTGTTTTTCCAATGTTCTGCTCTAAAGTGAGAATTGCCTTAGGGCAACCAAAATTCAAGGAAATAAACAGTTATCTGTTAGATTTCATGGCACATGCACTGTCATTTTCATTTTTTCCTATTCACATGTTGCTCAAAGTGCTTTCTTTCCATTTCATCATGCAGGGATAAAAGCAAATTCATCTTAGTGAATGCAGTTTCCTGGTTAGTCCCCAAATACTTAGCTGGGTGCTTTCTCAGTGCGTGAGACACAGCCAGCTTTCCTAATTATGTATGTTTCAGGCATCTCTCCTACCTCTGCTCATGGGAAGTAAAAGATCACAGAAAAAAGAAAAAGAGTGACAAGGGCTTTTGAACAGGTTTTAGAGCAAAACAATAAAACGGGCATCTGAAGAATTGCATGGAGAATGGCAATATTAACAGTTTATTTTGCATTTTTCCTGGCTTAGCATTCAAAAGCCAAAGTGGCAAGTAAATATTTCTCATAGCTCTGCATATGACTACTTAGTGCCTGGAAAAATGCTCGACATCATTACATTTAGTCATTCACTATTTTGCTTATGTGAATTTCAAGACACAGAAGTACCTAAAGAAACGAATGAAGAAAGACAGGGTACCAGGCAGTAAGCTTTAAAACCCACCGAGGTGGTTGTAATTCTTTACAGATAATATATAACCTTTTTACAAAATAAAGGAGAAAATTAAAGCGCTGTTAAGACTATGTGGAGACTGGCACATTATTACGTTGCTGGGGAGAATGGCTCAGCCTCTGCTGAAAGCTATTTGTCAGTTCCTCACAATGTCAATCACAGGATTACCATATGGCTTTACAGCTCCATCCTGAATGCATACCAAAAAAAGAATCGTGAAGACAAGTATCTCAACAGGCACACAGAGGAAAGGGACTGCAGAGCTGGTCTCACTGTCAAATGGTGGAAACGGGCTGGGTTCAGTCAACAGTTGCACAGGTAAACAAATTGTACAAATACAAAGTAAAGTGAGTAAAGGACGGAAGCATATCAGAATGTGGATGAACTTCCAGAATACTAAGCAGATTCAGGAAGTAAAGTATTGTATAGTTATAGACATATATACCCACCCCTAATAGATATATTCCAAACCATCTGGACATATGACATATGTGTTAGTTTTTGAGACTTCAAACTGAGGTGAAATTCGTTGGCATTACCTAGAAGAATTGGTCATGTGAAATGGTGAATATGCTAAACACTCTCACTCATCTATTTTAGGATGGATAACTTTGTGTTTTGTGAATTTCACTTGAATTAATATTACTTTGAAACTTTAAGTATGTATATGTGTATGGATCTGTGTGCAGATCTGAGCATGTGAATGTCAGTGTAGACAGTGGCGGAGGCATTGGATCCTTTTTTTTTTTTTTGGTTCTTTTTTTTGGAGCTGGGGACTGAACCCAGGGCCTTGCGCTTCCTAGGTAAGCGCTTTACCACTGAGCTAAATCCCCAACCCACATTGGATCCTTAGAGAGCAGAAGTTAGAGGCAGTTGTGAGCTGCCTGATTGAGGACTGGTACTCAAGCTCTCACGCTCTACAAAAAAAAAAAAAAAAAAAAAAAAAACACCAATATCCTAATTATTGAGCATTACTCAAGCCTGTGAAACAAAATTTTAGTTTAAAACTTGATAAATACCTACTTTTTTTTTTTTGCAAATGCATTTACATAGCAAGGCGATAGCAAAGAGAGTTCAGCTACCACTTGGTCTGCATTTTAGTGGTGATTTGGTTTGTTTTTAATAGCATTGAGTTCAAGAAATTGGCAGCATAGAATTTAAAAATGATATCAAACTGCTCTAAATATCAGCTTAATAAACAGGTGAGTCTTCAATCATCCGTTTCCGTGAATAATGATCTGAACTACATCATGACCTGTCCAACACTTGCTTTGATGCCCACTGCTCTCAAATCTCTTGTAAGCCGCTTTTAGCTTGCTAAACTAAAGTCAAAATGATATTTCTTCCCTGCCTACTTTCTTCAAATGTATTTATTCAGTCTTGAGAAAGGCAACATAACTTATCCTAATTTGCCCATCACACAAATATGAATTACCATGATGATCCATCGAGGAATGACTGCCTTCACAATTCTAAGGACTCCAAGAACTATTAGAGCACTGTTAGTCTCACAAATTTCCTCTCATTGTTTCTCTAGCCTGAAATTCACTTTCCCTTTAATGTTCACTGTTGGGGCTCAATGATGCCTCTTGGTCAAAATGGAATGAGAAGTTTACTCCTGCAGCAGACTAATGCCTGCTTCCTCACCATGGTGGCAAGAATCAGCATACTGATTGCTGAATGCCTTCTTGAATTTCTTTGAAAATTCTCCAGTTTAAGACTTGTGACACTTTTTTTCCCCTTTGGGGGAACTATCAGCAGCTATTTTCGGCTTAAAATTCGAAGTTGACCACATATCCCATTTTCATATACCTTGCATTTATATAGCTGAGCATACATATTCATGTTGGTTTTATGGTCATGTAAATGTCTACACTGTGTCTAAGTGCTTTTTTCCGTATGACTGGAAGTACTTAACTGTGTAGAAACTCGTGATTCTGAACATAGGAAATAAAGTAAGGCACAAATAATGGGTGTGATTCAGGAGGAAATGTTACTGCATTATAAAGATGGGCTCAAAAGAAGCTAAAGATTGGGGGTTTGAAGGTTATAAGAACAAACAATCTATTGTATAAATGATTCTGAACAACGTGCCTAAATGTCTGCATCAAAAATAATATTAAGCCTTCAGATAATAATTTACCAAAAATTAAAGATACTCAATAATTTAAATACCAAATATTTGGAAATGGTAGACTTCAAAATGAAAAAAAAAGCTTTTTTATTTATTTTTATTTTATTTATAAAGAATAGCTTTAGAATTAGGGGCATGTAAATATTCTTTACTTAAGCTTTGGAAATGGAGAACACTGATAGATTTTCCAATTCAAATTACCAGAGTTAAACGTAAAGAGTATTATTTAAGAAACATTGGGAAAAAACACAAACAAAATATTGTCTAAATAATTATAACCCACTGCACATGAATATTCTAAAAATATATGTAAAATAGCCATAAGCATTTTAAGAATGAAGCTGGGAAAATATGTGAATATTTGAATTTTGCTTTGTAATAACATTTGGTTGGTGCATTTTCCCCATATGTAAGCGATTTAAAGACAAACTCTACAAAATATTTGGTTGGCATAACAGCAAAAGCAATTAAAATGAAGTCACTCTTCAAATTAACCTTTTGCTGACATTGCAGATTGAACTGACATGAGTTTATTCTATCTGGGCTTCAGGCATACACTTCGCCTATGCATCTACGCGAGGTCAAACTCACAAGGTGTTGAAATCACAGTGTCCAGAAGGGAATATGGACCCACACATCCTCTGAAGTGTTGAGGAAATTATAAAACCCAACAGAAATTATTCACCTTGTGAAAAAGTAATCTTCATGTGTTACTGATATCCTTGGATCTCGAAAATAGCTTTATTGCCTTTCACCTTGTCTAAACTTGTAACTCACAATGAATTAATTTACTTGTGACCATAAAAAAGCCACCCAGGCCACTTTTAAAGCAAAACTTTGGCATTTGTATATGGCTTATGTATGTGAATTCATGATACAAGCATGGTTTGGGGAATTTATCTTTTCAGCCATTTGTATAGTTCCTAGTTGATTGTCTCATGTTTCAAAAGTAATAATGATGAAACTGATTTAATTATATACTTAGTTATATAATTAATGCATTTCTTTATATACTCACAGATTTCAAATCTTCTATAGTCTAATGTACCTACTTTTGAATGATTGTATTTTAAAAATGTGTGTTTGAAATGGAGGCAAAGTTTGGAACACAGCCTGAAGGAACAGCCATTCAGAGCCTGCCCCACATGTGGTCCATATGTATACAGCCACCAAAACTAGATAAAATTGATGAAGCCAAGAAGTGCATGCTGACAGGAATTGGATATAGATGTCTCCTGAGAGGCTCAGTCAGAGCATGTCAAGTACAGAGGCAAATGTTAGCAGCAAACCATTGACCTGAGAATGGGATCCCGTTGGAGGAATTAGAGAAAGGATGGAAAGAGCTTGAAGGGGCTTGCGACCCCATAAGAACAATAATGCCAAACAACCAGAGCTCCCAGGGACTAAACCGCCATCCAAAGAGTACACGTGACTCCAGCTGCATATGTAGTAGAAGATGGCCTTGCTGGGCACCAACGGGAGGAGAAGTCCTTGGTCCTGCCAAGGTGAGATCCCCCAGTGTAGGGGAATGTCAGGGGTCAGGGAGGAGGGTGTATGGGGAGGGGAAAACCCTTATAGAAGAGGGGGAGGGGGATGGGATGGGGGCTTATGTCCGGGAAACCAGGAAAAGGAATGACATTTGAAATGCAAATAAAAATAATCCAATAAAAGAAAAAATGTGTTTTTACTTTAATTAGTATGTATTATTTACAACTATGCAAATTTACAAAATGCATCTGCCTCACTAAAATATCAGTATATTTCTACCATATCTATTGGTGGGGACACTTGAGTAAATACATGTCTATTTTCTGGTTTTGTTGCCCACTTCCATCAGTAAACTAGAATAACTAGGAAAAATATCGATTACTAAGAATGAGAATAATTAAGGAAGAAAATATTGGTTATTTTAAAAAAATCAGTCTCAAACAATACACCTTTATGAGGAGTTGATTATGATACGGTTGCTGTCATTGTTATTATTATTATTGTTGTTGTTGTTCGCTGACTTGACCATGTTCTCATGTGTTGTATGAATAGACTAACCTGGTATAAAATATGAGAATTTTAGAGATATCATCTATCTTTTCATTTTTCACTCATTTTTTTCTATTTCTTAAAATTAGGCAAATTTTCAACATCAGTCTTAAAAGCAAGTTCCCGTAATCTAAAGGAAACCCATCTTTCTGTAGGTAAAGGTTGTGTTATGATCTATGTGGTTAGGACAGAATGACATAGGGCCAACCTTTCATTGATGGACTGGAAAACTGGATTCTGAATTGGACTACATTGACAAGCCGTCTCTGCAGCTACCAACCACCAATTTTAGCCCAATTTGTTTTGCCTACAGTTATTGGATTCTGTCTTTGGTAGCTTTCACTGTTGTCCAATTTGAGTTTTTCCTTGTGCTCCCAGCTGTCTTGCAATTCTGAAATACTGATGACTGCCACTTAGAGATGACATTATTTGCATGAGGAAGTATGCACGTATAGTGATTAAGAACGTATAATTTCCATCCTTGGCATCTTATGAAGGTTTTAAACTAACTATCATTTACACCCTTTTGGAAGGGTGAGTGGAAATGGTGATCGGGCTAGCTCAGAGTAGCAGAGAGGACACACTAACAGCAACATTCTGTTACTCTGAAACTCTGAAACAGGAGGAAAGGGAAGTGGCTCACAATTTGCTTTGGATTTCTATCATTATGAGCATTAAATAATGTACTGATTAACCTTTATCTGTTTTTTAGAAAAATATATACAAGGAAAGGTAGTAATCTATATGCTGACAAATTTTGGGTAATTCTTTTAATTATTTACTTTTTACTTACAGCCTAATTGTGGCAAAGCAAATACCTGGACAAGTAGGTTTATTAGACAATTTAGATGAATATATGACAGGACTAAGCACAGACTATAAGGTATGCCACTTAGTACAAGCAATCATATTTATAATATTAAATTTGATAATTAAAAATTACTCACAGATAATTAAACTTCAGAATAAAGTTAATGACTAGTCTACTCATTATAAGATTGCTGCATTTTTTTTATTTTATTAACTTGAGTATTTCTTATATACATTTCGAGTGGTATTCCCTTTCCCGGTTTCCGGGCAAACATCCCCCTAATCCCTCCCCCTCCCCTTCTTTATGGGTGTTCCTCTCCCCATCCTCCCCCCATTGCCGCCCTCCTCCCAACAGTCTAGTTCACTGGGGGTTCAGTCTTAGCAGGACCCAGGGCTTCCACTTCCACTGGTGCTCTTACTAGGATATTCATTGCTACCTATGGGGTCAGAGTCCAGGGTCAGTCCATGTATAGTCTTTAGGTAGTGGCTTAGTCCCTAGAAGCTCTGGTTGCTTGGCATTGTTGTTCATAAGGGGTCTCGAGCCGCTTCAAGCTCTTCCAGTTCTTTCTCTGATTCCTTCAATGGGGGTCCTATTCTCAGTTCAGTGGTTTGCTGCTGGCATTTGCCTCTGTATTTGCTGTATTCTGGCTGTGTCTCTCAGGAGAGATCTACATCCGGCTCCTGTCAGCCTGCACTTTTTGCTTCATCCATCTTGTCTAATCGGGTGGCTGTATATGTATGGGCCACATGTGGGGCAGGCTCTGAATGGGTGTTCCTTCTGTGTCTGTTTTAATCTTTGCCTCTCTATTCCCTGCCAAGGGTATTCTTGTTCCCCTTTTAAAGAAGGAGTGAAGCATTCACATTTTGATCATCCGTCTTGAGTTTCTTTTGTTCTAGGCATCTAGGGTAATTCAGATTGCTGCATTTTTTTCCCAGTGGAATTTCACTAGTGATTATAAGGGTCCAACTATTATTGCTAGTGAATTGGGCCTTGAAAGAGATCATTCCACATTAAGGAGCTAGGATTCTCATTTGTTTGACTAAAAATAAAATGCATGCTTGGAGTGTAAGTATATCTCTATTTTCATGACCTCATAACTAACACAATTTCATTATTTACACTGTTAACAGAACTTACTGTTTTCTCAGTAGCTGAATCAGTAAAGCGATCATCATTTTACAGTTTCAAAGAAATAACCTGACCACACCTTGCTATATAAATATCACTGTATTGTATAAACCACTTTGTAGTGAGAAGTATGTCTTTCTTCTAATTTTTGGTAAGTAAACTTTAAATGCTGATGAGATAAGATTTTATAACTGTATGTAGGCATATGACTCTCCTTTCCCCCAATCTATTTGAAGTCTATAATGTCACATTGAACAGAGTTTCAGTTAAAGCAAAGTTAGTCAGCATTTCAACCCTTTTCTTTATAACTTCAAAACACTTTCATAAAATTAGCTTCCCTAGTGCTTTCAAGATAAACTCAAATTTATTGGCATAACATGAAAACTCTTCCACTGAATCTGTCAAATTCTTACCACTCTTCGTGCTTAGAAGATTTTTTTTCTCCATCTGCCATGCTTTGCTTGAATATTTCCACGTGAACTGCCCTTTCCTGTAGTTACCTCTTATTCATCTGTTAATGTTGTACCTTTATATTTCATTCTTTCTCCAAATGAGATTGAACTACCTCTTCTAGGAGATTAAAAAAATGTTTTCAAAGACCTAATGTTCTTTGTTCCATGGTACAAGGAGAGGATGGGACCTTTTCCCTTGCATGCCCTGCACATCTAAGTAGAGCTCAAGTAATACCTTTAAAAACTCATTAATTAGGAGATTGGGTCAGCAAATATTTATGCATATTTAAATTTATGGTTTAAGTATTTACTCCTCAAGTTTACACATGCATAAAATGTTCTTTCTCATTTCTTTGTCACTACAGAATAGAGTGCAGAATTTTTTTCCCATGTGTGGAATTCATCAGGATATTTTTAGCTGTAGAACCTAAAATAATACATTATGTCATTATAAAATATTTCCATACCAAGTAGATTCCTATATATTTTTGTAGCATCAAAATTATGAGCTGCTATTCAGGGATTTACTGATGAAACCCTTTTGCACCCATTGAACTGCCTTTCAAATAATTTCACTTCTTTTTGCATACATTACATATTGTTCTTGATAATCGATTTGTTCTTTGTACTTAGACTTTGACAACAGACAAACATACTCTCCTCACTCTGAAAGAGATTGTTTTATAGGAAGAGGCTGGATGAATCCTGAGAAAATCCTACCTAATTGCTCATAAACAGAAATTTTTCTTTTGATTGTGAGAAAATGAATTGTTCCTCGCTCCTTTATAAAATTCCAGCCATAAGAGTCTTCGTTGCTGTTTCTTGAGGTCTGTGTGCTTCTCACTGTTTGTGGCTCTTGCTCAATCCATTACTTGGTGTTCAGCCGCTCATGCTATTGTAGAATGGCATTACATTTTAGATTATGCTCTGTCTTTAATTATCAGGTAAGGGCCTTCACTGCTAATGCAAATACGGGCAGAGTTAAGCAGTTTATCCCATGACGATGTTTATAGGTTTTTGTTGGTAGACGGACGAAAAATAGCTTCACACTAACAAACTCCACAGTGTTATGCAATAAATGGAGCAACTAGAATTTATTCCATAAGACAAGGGGATTGAATTTTAAATTAGGGGCAGATTAATGGATCAATTAATTATTTGGTATGAGTCTAAGCTGGATTTCTCACATTCAACACAGTGACTCATATTATGTGTGAAATGTAGCTTTCATTGTTAAAGGAAACTTCTGTGTTCTAATGCCTTCTGTGACTCAGGGAACATTCGAGATCCCATCTGGTACCTCAAATTGTATTTCAGTGGCACAACAAAATGATTATCAAAGATCTTGTCTTTGAAAGTCATTGCAAAAGTTGTGACTAGTGGTCACAGAAGGGAAGAGATATATTAAAGCATCACAAATCAAGGTTTCACAGTGTTCAAACTAAATCTGCAGACAGTGAGACCATAGTGCGCTATCAAACTTGAATACATGAATAAAACGCTTACTGAAGAATAGAAATACCAACTTCTGTTAACAGGACAAAATCGTCATGCCACTTCTTCCATTGTCTTTGTCTTCTTTGCTCCATGACTGTTACTCCCTTATCATTGACCCAGTCTTGGACCAAATGAACAGAGGGAAATACAGGACAATGGGTGAATGTTGCTTTTCCCTCCAGAATTTTATATCAGACAATTTCTTGTTTTACTCTATCTCATTCAAGATATTTGCTTTATTTTTAATTATGTGTATGCCTGTCCATGTATGCACCACATCTATGTAGGTGCCAACAGATACCAAAGGAAGGTATTGGACACTTTGTGTCTGGGGCTACAGGCAGTGACAAGCCTTCTAATAAGTGCTAGGAGCAAATTCTGCTCATGTGAAACAGCACCAAGTGCTTGTAAACACCGCACCATCTCTCTGCTTCTTTTTTGTTCTATTATCAATAGCAAGAAAGAACATTCTAGGAACAATAACGTCCTGAATATTTATAACATTATATAACTTTAAAATAAATTTATTTGAGTATTACAGGAGTCCCATTCATCATTTCTTTTTAAAAAAAAATAAAAACACTGGGAACTAGAGAGAATTGGTAATTTTTTCAATATAAAAGCAATAATTACTATTATAACTGAATTTACTAGTTTTAGCATTTTATATTTACGATTTCAGGAAGAGGATTATCCAAAATAAATATACCTGAATCTTCCCATACCAGTTTTAGACTATAAGGTTTCTGGTATGTGCCAGATCACTTGTGTTGTGACATCTTATGCAAAACAATATTCCAAAGAACTATCAGTTTCATAGCAATGAGGCCTACACAAGGATGTCAAAAGATACAACAGAATGTGCCAGAAATATAATGCTAACAATCACGTAGGGGAAGGTCCGTGGGCAGGCAGATGGGCTCAGGTAAACTTCCTTCTGTCAGTGAAACCTCTGATAGATACTAAGTGGTGAGTAAATGATGAGTAGAAAGAAAATCAGAGATGAGAGGTGACACTTATGTTTGTGCAACATTGCTATCACCCATTATCTTTTTATAAGTTCAAGATCAAAACCACTAACAAATAGAGACTGCTGAATTTGTGTTTTTTTTTAAATTGATCAGACAAAGAAAATTCAGCCAAAAAGGACAAATGCTTAAAGTCATTTAAAACATGTTCATACCTAATAAACTCCTTAAACACCAATGGTTATAATTCAAAATACATCCCACATTGAAGTGATCACTCTTCCCTTAAAGAGTTACCATAACTGATGGAAACATTTTTTCAAAATCATAAAGCTTAACTTTCTAAGGAAGCATACTGCAGAGTTTACAGGTCAGACTCCAAATCAAAATTTCTGGATTTAAATTCTTGAGTATCCCACTGTCTTTTTGTAAAAATTTTCACAAGTCTTCGTTTCAACTTTCTCTTGTATGAATGAACACAACATGCCTATATAACAGAGTCTGGTATTTATGGAACTAGATGCACATATATTACTAACACTGAACATAATATTGGGGATTGATAAGTTGAAGAATTATGACTAGCAATGACCATTGTAGTCCTACCAGCAATGGTGGGGCATTCTTCGTATCATTGCCAGAATGTATTGTCCCTTGAGATTTGATCTTGGCCATTCTGACTGGTATAAGGTCAAATCCCAGGGTCATTTTGATTTGCATTTCTCTGATGACTTAGTATGCTGATCATTTCTATAAGTGCTTCTTGGCCATGTGAGATTCCTCTATTGAGAATTCCATGTTTAGTTCTGTGCCCCAGTTTTAAACTGAGTTATTTGGTTTGTTTGAGTTTAAATTCTTGAGTTTTTTGTTATATATTTTTGGATATTAGTTCTCTGTTGGATGTAGAGTGAATGAAGATCTTTTACTAGTCTGTAGATGACCGTTTTGTCCTGTTGACAGTGTCCTTAAGACAGGAAGTTTAAATAGTTACATTGTATCTGCAATCAGAGAAGAGAGAAATGAATAAACACATGCTCAATTATTTACTTGTGCTCAGTCTGATTTTTTTTCCTACTTTTACACATTTCGGAAACACATGCCTAGGGAATAGTGATGACCTTAGTGGGCTTTGTCTTTTATATTAATTATGATGATTAGCTTAATTAACAACCCCACAGATATTCTAATATGCCGACACAGTATGGAAAATCCCTAATTGAAAAACTCTTTTTCTAGGTGATTGATTATAAATTTTGTTAAAATGGCAACTAAATCCAGCCATTAACCAAGGATGGCAAAGACTGGGACAAGAGG
The DNA here is from genome assembly GCF_021556685.1 of Rattus norvegicus. NCBI lineage: Eukaryota > Metazoa > Chordata > Mammalia > Rodentia > Muridae > Rattus > Rattus norvegicus. The sequence goes on from NC_141553.1 coordinate 35,321,284, forward strand.
ATGTGTTTGCCTGGATTTGGACATGAACTCTTTAGGGAATCATTATAAATTCCAAAGAGGAATGAGCATAGTTTAGAACCTTAACTTAGTACTTTCCCCAAGTTTCTTCACATTCCCTGATTAGTACAATTGCCTTTATCTGTGGTTTTGTGAACAAATTCCAGTGAAAACATTCAGAACAGTGTGTCAGCAGACACTTTACGTGAGGTACTAAGAGTCAATGTGTTCCTAGAGTGGAGATGGCAGGTGGATGGGTTGGCTCTATTTACAGCTGTGTTTGTAGCCTACCTGAAGCTGGTGATGAGTCAAGCCATAGCAGTGTGAATCTGATGAGACTAACAAAAAAAGAGGAGTTATAAGTTATTATCATATAAAGACTTCCCTTCAATCATATCAAATAGCTAAAAAGAATTACTAAGTCTCAGTCAGAAACTTGAGTTCACTCGGATACAAGCATCAAACAGCACTCTGGACTGTAACACCACTTCAGAAAACAGAAGGGGAGATTATGAGAACAAGGAGTATCAAGATACATGCTTTGCTAAAAGGCCTGTGAGACCCCAAGACATAAGAGGATAAATCACAAAAGAATACTAGGCTTTACATCCCTCACCCCAGGAACACACACCTGAAGTGTTGGCTCTCCCAATCTTACTAATATGTGCATCCAAAGGTTGTTGTAAAGAGGAATGAGTATGTAGTAGAAATGATGAAAGCATTAAAATGTATTACAGATATGGTTATTTTATCATTTCTACATTATGTATCTTTAGAGCTTGTCACTTATCTCTCCTTTCAGAAGAAAAGCTCGTGAAAAAAATCTGTGTTTTTACAACGATTACTATAACAGAAGAGCCTCTTACTTTTATGCTTAGGGTATAGATATTGTAGCAAATATATGTGTATATATATAACTACAACCATATAACTATATATAACTATACATCTACATAACTATAACTATATATCTATATCTATATACATCTATTGCATCTTTAAAGACTTCATTTACCTAGGCAAGGTCATCTTCTATTTAATTATGTAGCTGTTGAGAAATCTGAGTTTCAAACTCACCAAGAGAGGCAAGTGCTATTAGGACAACACATTTCAGTTGGCAAACAAAAGTAAAAGCAGAGACTGGCCTCCTTTTTGTCAGCTCGGATTCCTTAGTCAGATTTACTGGGGCCGTTTTGTTTTGCTGTGAAAATGCCATCAATTTATGAATACTAAGCCGGGTAGCTTCCATTAATGAAAGCTTAGCTGTAGAATGATGTCATTTATGCAGCAAGGCAGGCCCAGGATAAGGTGAAGCCTACTATTGGATGAAAAGGAAGGGTAGGCGGGGAAAAATTCTAGGAAGGCAAGAGGAGGAGATGTGGGAAAATCTAGATGAAGACAAAGCAGGATGATCCAGATCCAGGTGGAGTAGGTCAATTTTATCTTGTTTAGGTGGGTGGTTTATATCTTTATTAGTTGGCAGTGAATTTATTGTGTGGATATATTGTAGATTAAGGATTTAACATACAAATCTGATTGATAAATCACAAGTTTCTAGAACTTTGATTTTACCCGGCTACAGGGGATGTGAGCAAAGTTCCTGGCAGGCTGAAAGACAGCCTGGAGAGGACGGCTATAGAATGCCTGGGGCTAGCGTGGCGTGCTGCCACACTAGAACAGCCAACAGAACCGATGTGTGTGTCGGTCATGGTAACAACCTAGTGTGAGAAAGGGCGCAGCTCCTGCTGATCCGCGCTGAGTGGGAGCACGCCGGTATAGGTAGACATCGAACCATTTTTATTTTTTATCCCAACCCTTAGCAAATTATTTGAATCTACCTTCAAAGAATTTACCCTTGAATTATAAAAACATACACAAGTCACGGGAGAATTTATTCTTTTAGTACGATCATTACATGCCTTCCAAGTTGAAATAACTCATTTCAGTTAAAAGCATTCCTGGTACAGGGCAAGTCAGGTGCCTTCTCCAAATAAAATTTTTATAATTATTATCATCTAGAATGCGGTAGTACCTTAAACTCCTGATTAAACTCTACCAGGATACAATGTCAAGAAACCATTGCTCTCACCTGAAACTTTATGTCTATTTATTCTGCAGCATTTACATCTCTTTATTTATTTACATATTTTGCAGCATTTATATGCTTACTATGGCCTACACCCAGAGCTCAGAAGACAGTACAAGGAGCTGGCTTTCTTCCTACCATATAGGGTTATAGCCCCACTTGTTCATCTTAGCGGCAAATGCCCTTAACTTGCTGAAGCATCCTACATTTTTCCAGAAATATATGAAATATTGTTAGTAAGACAATGTTCATGAAGTGTAGCCTTGACTTCTTATTGTTTTATGGATTCTTTGTATACACACACACACACACACACACACACACACACACGTCCGTTTGCAACACACATACACACAGTTGGAGGACAGGGCTGACCACTGCTAAGGGATATCAAGGAGGTAACGTGCATAATTGACTTGTTCTTCCTCTAAAAATCTTCCATTCACCTTGACTCTCCTGAGTATTGTTTTGGGGTACATGTACCCTTGATGCTATTCTGAAAGGTAGCATTAGTTCTCACTCTCCATAAGGGATTTGCACTATTGTGCTGGCTTCACAGATTATTCTTAGCAGGGTGTTGACAGACTTCCAATTCCTTTCACATCTCTGAGTTCTGAAGTATAATACTCATATATTTACCTATTATAAACGTGCTGGTTGTAAAAGAGACTGGATTTCTCATCAGGCTCAGTCATCAACAGTATGTTTATGGGATAGTTTGTCTACTGAACTCTGTTAATAGTATCTTGAAAGTGTTAGGATGTTGGTATTTTACTTTTTCTTTTCTTTCTTTTAGGTAGTGCTTGGGTCAGTTGCAAGACTTCGTACAGAGCGGGCAATAATGTCTACCTTTGGGCTACATTTTCAACTATAGCTTATGCTTTTCAATGTTGAGTTTCTGTATTTTGATACACCACCTTGTTTGAAAGTATAACATATATTTGTAGATTTGGGCATTTCAAAGAATCTGCAGGGGGTGATAGTTCTTGGAATTGTAAGTACTACACAGAAAGAAATGGACACAAAGATACATATATATAGCAAGTTACACAGAGATACTGACATAAAGACAGACACACACAAACATACACATAGGTACACACACAGATACATACACACAGATACACACACATACATAGAAAGACATACACACACACAGACACACAGATACACAAAGACACCTACACAGACCAACCCACACATACAAGTAGTTTATTGTAACACATTATTTATGGCTGACAAAATTCTCATTCATTTTTCTGCTGACAGAAAACTGCCATCGTAGCTCTGTTTTAAAAATTGCTTTCAGGGATTTAATCTATTTCTTTTCAAGTTTATGGTAGTGGCTCTAGTTTGCTTGTTATTACTTCTATTCAATTAGAACATTGGTTGGAATTGACAGACTAATTAAAGGTAATTTTCTCACACATTTCAATGAATCGTACAAAGGCTGCTAGTCTGTCGGCTACCTCTGAGACGATTGTAAGATCCTTGCAGTGTTAAAGTCATATGATTAGCTTTAAATATTTTCTTCTCCCTTTCTCGTTAGTCATAGTAAAATGTTTGACACGCTAGAGAAGGCTCAATGCTTAAGAATGCCACTCCAAGGTCCACCGGAGAGATGGCTCAGCGGTTAAGAATGCCACTCCAAACAGTAGCCATAATTGTTTCCAAGAACGCACATGAGGCAGCACGTGAAGTCCAGAGTACCCAACATCCTCTTCTGGCCTCCAAGAACACTGTATTTATTCTCAAAGAGTAGAAATCTGTGATACAGATTTTACCACTAATAATCTGCAACTTAGTTTTTCTTACAAAACTATGCATTTAAAAAAAACTAGGCATTTATCACATTTATCTAGTCGTACCCATCTATACTTGGGGACAGTTCGTGTGTGTTGACACATTGGTATACTTCGCCTTTAATTCTTCATCATGCGTATCATAAACTGGAATTAAAATCTTGTTTATATTCTTTTAAAAATTCTGACATTTTTATGTGAAATAAAGTGCATACATCATAAATTTGCATTATAGAGTCATGGAAAAGATATAACTCTCTGTGTGCAGACTGGAAAGAGAATATACAAAATTCTTATTGGCTTAGACATTTTCTTTACAAGTTTCCTATGTTTCTGGATCTGCAGGACCTTTAAGAGCCAATGCCTGGCCTGGCCTATTTTGTATTACTTCTCCTTGTTCAGTAAGTTTACTTAAGTACCACACTATAATATGGATTTGTTTCAGGCTATTATCATGTTCTGGGGGACGTATTCCCATTAGCCAGTCTATCAGCAAGACATTCCTACAAGCATACAACCCAAAATTATGATTCATTTTATTTACTTGTTTGTTTATGTGTACATGTCTGTGTATGTAATTGCACATGGGTTCCCAGAAGAGGGTATTTAATTCCCTGGAGCTGGAGGTGGTTCTGAGCCGCCTCACATAGGACTTAACACCAATTTCCAGTTCTCCTGAGCTCTTAACCACTGCGCCTGTCTAGAGTTCACCAATGTCACACTGCATAAATATATCAAAGTTCACCTTCTGTCCTTTTGAATATTTTAGTCAGATTTGAAGCTTCTACATTGTTTCTGTAAACATTCTTGTACAAATATTTCTCTGAGTACATGTTCTAACTCCTTGAAATTTTTTTTTAGAAATGAAAATATTAGCCATTTGAAAGGTATTTAATTAACTTTCAAGACACTGGGACACATTGTTTTCAGCATATCTGTAATTTTTATCTTCTCGACAATAGTGTGGGTTATTTGTAAACCTTCCTCTGTTCTCTCCATTTGTGTTGGTTCTCCGTCTTTAAAACTCAATTTTGAAAATATTTTTATTTTTATTGTCTAATAAAAGTTTTTATTAGATAAATATTTTGAAAGGCTTTCTATGACTTAGCAAGTTAAATATTAATTTGTCTTAACAATGTATGAGTGGTGAAGATGTTTTCTTCAGATACTCAGCAGCAGCAGCAAAGCATTAGAACTAGAGGCTGTCTGAGTTAATGTGCTATGGAGAGAATCCATGACAAAGGCAACTTACGGAGAAAAGTGCTTTCATGAGGGCTTGCTTACTGTTTGAGGGGGTCAGTCGTTTCCATCATGGCATGTGATGGTAGAGGCAGGTTTGCACGCATAGCACGACAGCAGTAACTCACATCTGATCCAAAGGCAGCAGACAGAGTGAAACAGAGTCCCAGACTCGCACGGGCTTTTCAAACCTTCAAGCCTACCCCTAGGGACACCACTCTTCCAACAAAGGCACACTTCATAATTCATTCTGAGACTAGGACATTGAAATATATGACCCTACAGGGCTACGTTCTCCTTCACACCACCACAGGTGAATAAATATTTTAGAATGTTAACTAAAAGTTAATGAGATAATTATTCATTAAAAGTATTTCAGTCCTAGGTGCATTTTACGCACACAGGTTTCATCACATCTAAAAAATTCGAACTAGAGAAACGATTAACTTTATATCCTTTTTTTATAATTCATGACCATTACCTGAATTCAGTACTTCTCTATTCCTTCATAGTTGCCTTTCCTTGTTCGCTTCTCTTCATTTCATAGTATATACTGTTTACATATATTTTGATATTATTCAGTATACATATTATATTACATATATTTATATATACACATATAATGTATACATATACAATGTAAATGTATTATATAGATACATGTAGATAAATATATATGTATATATACAATCTGCATAAGTAAACAAGATAAAAACATATATAAAAATATAAATGCAAATGAACAATATATTACATAATATATATACATATATTATGTATATATACATGTAGATTGTGTATATATACATATAGATTGTGTATACCTTATATATAAAATATCATGTATATATTACATATATTCTTTACATATATGTTATATACATATGTATAATTGGCTTGATTTTGCATATGAAAGAGAACATATGCTTTATTTCCTTTTGAAATTGTGCAGCACTGCTGAATATCATACATTCTAACTCTAGTCATTTTGTATTTATGGAAAACATCACAGATGCTCTTTCAACATACAATCGCAACTGTGTATAAGTTCGATAAGCTGCATAGACTTTAGGATTGCCTAATTTTGATGTGTGAAGCAGCATTGCATGGCATCATGGTGTTAGCAACAAAAGCTGAGAGTTCAGATCTTAAACCACAAGTTGAAGCAAAGGAAGCAGGCTGGAACTAAGCAAGGCCTTCTGTTTTTCGTCTCAGGGGTGCACAGCAACATACTTCCAGCAAAGCTGTACCACCTAAACATCACCGAACAGTACCACGAAATGGGGACTGAGTGTTCAAATCCCTGAGACCATGGGGACATTTATTTAAACCACTGTACTATCTGAATGTACATTTTCCTCTGCAGTAGTTCTTGGAGCCTCTATTCTTATTAGATTATTATAACTTTTTAAACTAAAAGACTGTATGTGTCCATTTCTGATATCTCTAATGATTAAAATCAAGTACTATCCATTCTCTAATTTGTAATTATTTTTAAAGATTGCTTTTGAATACTATTTCTTTGATATTTTATAAAGTAATTAAATAATATTTCCAGTCTCTTAAAAATATTTTCTTTGAACAATATAGAATCTGTAGACTAACTCTTAAATAGTAACAATGTACCATAGTGAACATTCCAGTTCATCTACATTTTTCAATAATTATTTGTTTATTTTGTAAAAGTTTTATAGTGTTTAGAATAGCATATAGATTTGTGACATTTATTAGGTATGATTTTAACATAATTCAAACAATTAAATGTATTGGTTAGAAACTCTTGTTGCCACTATATCAAATAAAATTGGCTTTTAATGTAAATCTTGAATGGTGTGACTTTTTAAATGCACGAAACAGGTTTAGTAGTTTTTCTTTATATCCCAAAGAACTTTTAGATAAAAAAGATAGCATTACGCTAAGATTCTAAACAAATTTACTTTTTCCCTATTATTTCTTTTATGTTTATTTAAGGTGATTGAATTCTCTACATTAGCATTAAATTAGAACAATAAGAGAGCGCAAACTTTTCTTATTTCCTGAAATTTAGAGAACGTATTTGATATATTGCTCTGAATGTATCTCAGATTTATGGTCAGCAACACAGACTCCGGCTGCAGCAACAGGCGAGGCTCAGTCACCTCTCCCAGTATGTCACTTAAGGATATGTGTATGGTGTAAAGTGAGAAAGGAAGGATTCAGTCCATGAGGATACAACAGAGAGACCCTAGGCCTGTCTTGAAAGTGCTGATATGAATTTTAAGCTTTAAATAGAGGATGAATTGTAAGGGTCGAACAGTATGTAAAATTAAGCAGTTTTTGGTGATGTTCTAGTCTGGAGTATTTGTTGTCTCATTTCCAGCTCTACGAAAGGTTTCTTAGCTCTTCTCATTGTCACCATTTTCTTGGGGACATTTACTTTGGCTCCTAAAAGACAATTGCCTCTGTTTCAGGATGGAGTCTCGCCTCTCTAGGGGTAGTTGGTCATTTTAGGCATTGACTTTTCTGGAGTCTAAGACTACTACAGTATGAGAAATCTATGGAGGGATAGGTCAGAATTACTGTGGCTCTAAGGAAAGAATAGGAGAAGCTTGTTTCTCACAAATGGGGATGTCCCTCTCCAGGGCATTATAAAAGATGGATTTTCTCCCTTCTGAATTCTTAATGAATTAGAGAATTAAATTTCTCAGGTAGTATTAGAGACATACAAGTGTAGGGATAGCCTGTTAGCCTGGTGCTCATTTTCTCCATCCAGGTTGAGCAGCACCCAGCACCTCAATTTCTCTAGGTAGTATTTTGCTAGCCATTTTCTGGGGAAGGAGAGATAAACAGGCAGCTAAAGCCACCGGAAACCATAAGCATAGTGGGAGGTCATTCTAAACTTGCAGGAAACTTCTGAAGCACTTCTAATTGCATACCTACGCATTGGTCATGGCTATGACTAACGTCTTGGGAAAGAGCATGCAGGGTAAACACAGCACAAAGGGGTACACACCTTGGTCAGAATCAATGTTTCTTCCTCAAGGACAGTGGAATGGACAGCCCGAGATGTGTATCAGTGAACTGGAGTCATATGTCTGTCCTAACCTGTCTTTGTTCCCAGGAGTGTGATCTCTGCTTTCACTAATTTTTAATACATGTATACTTTTACTATTATTGCTTTGTGTCCGGTCCAATTTGTTGTTTAAGACACAAAGAATGTGAAAATTGTGTCATAGAATACCCTAAAACCTTTCAAATAACAACAGGTTTTGAACAAAGGCTTGCATATTTCAGCATTAGATTTGAAAGGAGGTGGTGTATTAGACAGAGTTCTTAAAAGACTCATGCACTTGCGTAGAGTTAAACAGGAATTTGACTCAAGATGTAGAGAAAAAGACAGAACAAAGGCAAAGATGTCAGATTTTTATTTTTTTATTGGATTGCTGAATGTACCCAAGTACAGTGTCAGTGTCTTTTAGTAAATATTGAGTCAATATGAAACACATATTTCTGTAAGGTAAATTAGAAATAGTTTATTCTTCAACCAGATATGAGTAGCAACAATCCATAACAAAGATTCAATAACAGTTTACAGCGTGAAAAGATCTTTTGTGACATTTTGGTTACAGACAAAAAGCAAGACCTAAGTCCAGACATCAGAGACATTGATGTAAATATCCAGTAAACAGGTTACATAAAAGTGCGGATAATTTCTATAGGTCTCAGATGCTATCTGAGGACATTGATAGCTTTTGAGTTGATGGAAATGAGTGTCCTGCTAAGGTCAAATATTCCAAAGTCTTTCCACAATGAGTAATAACTAAGTGGACTAAAGATAGCCCATGATAATTTGATTCTGGGTAGTCAACATTCCAACTCTGCACAATCATTAAGTACTAATCTGTAAAACTAGCCTTGTGAAATTATAGGTGAGCCTTTACTCTAGGGACATTAGTTCACAACAGTTTCCAAGTGTCTGTTGTAACTATTGGTTTTCCATAAACGTTGTCTTCTAGTGTAATGCAGATATTTCCTTAGGGTTTGCCTTGACCATAGTCATTAGGAAAGAGTTGATGTTGTGATCTACAGAAGACCCTAACCTTACACATGATGAAGAAATTACAAGAGCATAATAATCAACAAGTAGACCAGTAAAAGTTACCTTATTGGAAGGATGGGAAAATGTCAGGGAGACCCTCCTGAGATCTCATTTACCACTCTCCTTTGCCTGGGCTTCATGATGTCTGAGTGCTGTTGGAATATATAGGAGGCAGAGAGATGTCTTGGAATTGGGATTTCCTCAGTGGTATAAGTGAAAGATGAATCTCAGCTTAGGATGGCACTTTCTGGTGTTTTAGCTGCCTTAGAGATTCCTACTCTCCTTCCATAGTTTCAATAAGCGCATTGATTCCCAAAGCTTGACCCAGTCACAATACCTTCCTGGCTCTGTCAATACCCTTCCTTCCTTTTTCTCCATGTCTGTAGAGTAAAAGTCACACAACAGTTACAAATCAGAAGAGAAGAGTATTTCAGATATGTACAGGTTAGGGATAGGACTTGACATGAGCTTATCTCAGAACAAGCTTTAGGAGGAGAGCCTAAACTATGAAATCCTTGTAGTAGGAGAACATTAGGAGTAATAGCTATCATGTAAAACATGACAGATGTCGTGAAGGAAAAGTCTTCAAATATTTTAAAATATTATTTTTACGTCCAATATAAGTGGCAGAATGTTGTACCCAGATGATTTAGTTTGGCTTAACTTACATCCCCAGGGGAAGGCTTTAGGTAGGACCATAACTTACATTGCAGGAGAGAGAAATTGAAATGCTAAACCACAGCATGACTTCAGCTTCTTAACTCTGTCCCAGAAACAGCTGCTGTGAGCTTGGCCTGATTTATGGGTGAGGCAGACAGACAGCTGGGGGTCTTTGATCTACCTTCAACAACTATCCACGATTTTGTTGAAACTGATCATTTTCTGTAATTGCAAATAGATATTTCTTTTAAAAAATCATAAAATTTTGAAATTATTGCTGAGAATTCAGTCCACAAAGCTGCCATGTACGCCTCCTCTATTTAAAAAGTGAAATTAACGCTCCCTCCTGTCTGCTATTATATTACTTCAAGTCTCAACCCCAACTCTTTAGCAGACAGTTTGCAAGGGCTTGTCCGCATATTCTCATTCCTTGGGACTCCACTGAAACTCATAAAGTTCCTGGCATTCCTCCTTCCCCCTATCCCTTTGTCAGCTGCCTAAAGTTAGTTATGCTCTCTACCTGGAAACCCAGTGGCTACATCAGGCTGGAACACGGGTGGAAGAAAAGATGTTTACTCTTCTTCCAGTCTTCCATGACAGTTCAGTCGGTCTCATTGCCCAGCCCTATAGCAGCAGGTTTGCAGAGGCCTATTCTATCCTAAATGTTTTCCTGGGGGATTCTGCCAACCTTTAACATGAACCCAACTCTGCTCCTTCCTGGAGACTCTCTCAATACTTCCTGTCAGCCCCACATCCTGAAGAAAACTTTCTAACAAGGACCCCAAGGGGTTATACCTGGTAGGAATACAAGAAGGTTGATCACCCTTCCTCTCCCATTTATATATCTCCATTCTCAGACTCAGTAACAGCCCACACACAAATGCCCGTCCTCCCACAATTTCATTCACTGGAGACTCTGAGTCTTAATTCAGACCCTGAATCAATCCACCTATCCCTATTATACATGTCTCTCCAGATATTTTTTCTTACCTACAGGATATTTTCTTACCATACTTTGAATTCTTGTAGAGCCTCTACTTCTAGGAATGGACAAGATCCCCTTAGCTCTTTCCTAAAGTTCCCTCAACATTTTCTCCTAGCTAACTTCTATTCCTCTCTGCACCCACCTGCAGAAGTTCTTCCTAATGGGCAACCTACATCTACCACATCTTAGGAATCCTCCTAAGATTCAAAGAGGGCAATGGAAACCAAGGAATAATACACCTACCTAACAAAGACAAGACCAGGCATCAACACCTAAAAATCACAATTATACCAACATAAGGTGCAAACACTATCATAAACAGCCAAGACAATATGTCTTTACCACATCTCAATAATCCTAATATATCAGGGCAAGAGAAATGTAAAAAAGTGGAAATATAAGACAAATATTTCAAAACGGTTTTCAGGAATATATTCAAAGACCTTAAAGAGGATATGAATAAATCTTTTCAGGAAGTCTATAAAGACACAAAGAGACAGTGGGAAAAATAATGAAAACCATTTACAATGACAAAATGGAGTTAGAACCACTAAATAAAAAGGCAGACTAAGATACAACTGAAAATGAAGAATTGAAGAAATCACCCAAACTTTCCAGCAGTTGTAAGCCTCACAGCAGAGCACAAGACATAGAAGAGAGGCTCTCAGGTGTTCCTTCTCTTGTTGATATAAATCTTTCACCTACTGTGGTCAGATAAGATTAAGATTGTTATTATGATTTTTTTAAATATCTGTTGAGACTTGCATTATATCCAAGTATGTGACTAATTTTGGAGAAAGTTTCATGAAATGATAAGAAGGTATATTCTGTAATCTTTGAGTTAAACTTTCTGTAAGTTTCTGAAATGTCCATTTGATTTTGATATCATTTAACTTCAGCATTTCTCTGTTCAGGTTTCGCACGTTTGTTGGCAAGCATGAGGTATTGAAGTCACACACTATCTTTTTGTAGGAAGCAGTATGTGAGAAGAGTTGTAGTAGTATTTCTGTTATGAAGCTTATGAACAGGCACTAAGAACAAAAATTAATAACAGGTACTGCAAATTCTGAAAAGAGTTTGTATGGCAAAGGATATTGTCATTGTTACAAAACAGCAAGCTATAAAATGCAAAAAAATAGTTTTTCCTTTTTTGTTTGTAGGTATTTTCTTTTTTTAAATTTTTCTTAGGTATTTTATGTATTTACATTTAAAATGTTATCCCTTCTCATACTCTCCTATACTCCCTTCCTCTTCCCCCTACTTCTACGAGAATGCTCCCACTCCCAACCACCCACTCCAACCTCAACACCCTGGCACTGGGGAAACAAGACTACACAGGACCAAGAGCTTTTCCTCCTATTGATGCTGGACAGTGACATCCTCTGCTACATATGTGGCTAGAGCCATGGGTTCCACCATGTGTACTCATTGGTTGGTGGTATAATCCCTGGGAACTCTGGTGTGGTCTGGTTGGTTGATATTGTTGTTCTTCCTATGGGGTTGCAAACTCCTTCAGCTCCTTCAGTCCTTTCTCTAACTCCTCCATTGGGTTCCCTAGGTTCAGTCCAATGGTTAGCTGCAAGCTTTCTCATCTATATCAGTAGGCAGAGCCTCCCAGGAGACATCCATATCAGAATCCTGTCAGCATGCATTTCTTGGCATCAATAATAGTGACTGGGTTTGGTGGCTGTATATGCAATGAATCCCCAGATGGGACAGTCTTTGGATGACCTTTTCTTCAGTCTTTGCTCCATTCTTTATCCCTGCATTTCCTTCTGTGTGTATTTTGTTCTCCTTTCTTTTATTTTTTTTATTAACTTGAGTATTTCTTATATACATTTCGAGTGTTATTCCCTTTCCCGGTTTCCGGGCAAACACCCCCCTCCCCCCTCCCCTTCCTTATGGGTGTTCCCCTCCCAACCCTCCCCCCATTGCCGCCCTCCCCCCACCAGTCTAGTTCACTGGGGGTTCAGTCTTAGCAGGACCCAGGGCTTCCCCTTCCACTGGTGCTCTTACTAGGATATTCATTGCTACCTACGAGGTCAGAGTCCAGGGTCGGTCCATGTATAGTCTTTAGGTAGTGGCTTAGTCCCTGGAAGCTCTGGTTGCTTGGCATTGTTGTACATATGGGGTCTCGAGCCCCTTCAAGCTCTTCCAGTCCTTTCTCTGATTCCTTCAACGGGGGTCCTATTCTCAGTTCAGTGGTTTGCTGCTGGCATTCGCCTCTGTATTTGCTGTATTCTGGCTGTGTCTCTCAGGAGAGATCTACATCCGGCTCCTGTTGGTCTGCACTTCTTTGCTTCATCCACTAAGAAGGACTAAAGCATCCATAATTTGGTCTTCCTTTTTGAGCTTCATATGATCTGAATTTTTTCTTAGGTGTTCCAAGGTTTTGAGCTAATATCCAGTTATTGATGTGTGCATACCATATCTGTTCTTTTGTGACTGGGTTACCTCACTCAGGATGATATTTTCTAGTTCATTCCATTTGCCTAGGAATTTCATATAGTCATAGTCTTTAATAGCTGAGTAATACTCCATTGTACCATAAGCATAGTGAATTTGTAATATATTATATATATAGTTTTATATATATAGTGTAATATATAGTGTAAATATATATATACATACATATACATATATACTGCTTGAGGTCCTATTGAGAAGAATTAGACAACAAAAGGAGGCCAAAGGGATACAAATTGGAAAGGAAGAAGTCAAAATATCTTGATTTGCAGATGACATGATAGTGTACTTAAATGACCCCAAAATTTCACCAAAGAACTCTTACAGCAGATATACAACTTCAGCAAAGTGCGTGGATATAAAATTAACTCAAACAAACCAGCAGCCTTCCTCCACTCTAAGGATAAACAGGCTGAGAAAGAAATTAGGCAAACAATACTCTCCACAATAGCTGAAAATAATATAAAATTACTTGGTGTGACTCTAACCAAGCAAGTGGAAGCTCTGTATGACAAGAACTTCAAGTGTATGAAGAAAGAAGTTGAAGAAGGTCTTAGAAGATGGGTTACAGTGTGTCACATGTGGTCATTCTACAACATGTAGAAAGCCATACTTTCATGTCCACCTAGCTTCTGGACTTACCTGTGCTATAGAATAACCTCTCTTTTTCCTGAAGTAATTGGATCTTAGATCTCAGGTCTTCTCCCTTCTCTGTTGCAGTTTTCTTTCCAGTCAGAAGAAGAAAAAGAAAAAGAAAAAGAAAAGAAAAGAAAAGAAAGGAAAAAGAAACAAAAGATGTATCTTTATCTCCCATATTTTTGAAAGAAAAAAGAATCTAATAGTTGGCTTCAGTGTGTGGGGGGACTTTATGTTCCATATCCAATGTTCTTTATGTTCCAATCCAAAGCAGTGATGGTACCAATAGACATACTAAAGTGAAAGTGCAAATTTCGTAGAACCCCACTCCTAGAGATAGAACTAATGGCAAGTTAGAACTTTTGAGAGAGGAAAAAGTTTTGTGTCTTCTAGAGATGAGCTCTTAACTGCTGTTTTCGTTAGGGATTTTTCTGCAGTGAAGAGACACCATAAGCAAGGCAAGTCTTATACAGGTCAACATTTAATTGGAACTGGCTTACTGCTTCTGAGATCCAATCCATAACCATCATGGTAGGGAACATGACAGTCAGTGTCTAGGCAGACACAGTGCTGGAGGAGCAGGGAGTTCTGCATCTTGATTTGAAGGACCCTAGGAAAAGACTGGCTTCCATGCATCTAGGGAAAAGGTCTCTCAAACCCCACTCCCATTGTGACAGACTTCCTCTAACAAGGCCACACCTCCTAATAGTGTCATTCCTTAGACCAAGCATATCTACTCATCACATTTTGTTATTCAATGTCATGGTCATTCTTGAAGTCACACACACACACACACACACACACACACACACACACACACACACACAAGCAAATCAACTGTCTTAGCAGCAGGAGGTTTGATGTATGCATGCATGATCAACAATAATCAAAGAAAATGGGGCTATAAGTGTTAGCAGAAGTAAGTTGGGGCATCAAGTTTCCTGGCTATAGTCTCTCCTAAAACCAACAAAACTCGCATTCACTCCACATACAAAACACATATTTATACAATCCCAGTATCAGTATAAATAATAATCTATTGTGACACCAACTCAAGTTCAAAATTAGCATTTTACTACTAATAGCTCAATAACCCACACCTTTTCATCCAAACCATGACTGTGTGCCAGCCCCATGCTGTCACATAGGATACATTTTCTCTGCGTTTGTGACTCTTAGCTTCTGTTCCCAGAGGACAAATATTCTGTTTTTAGAATAAATAGGTCAGGCAGACATAGGATTAAAATTGTACACATCCCTTCTCCAAGAGAAATGATGTGGAAGAATGAAGACATCATTATTCCCAATCAATTCATAAATCTAATGAGGCTAATTCCATGAGATTTCATGGCCTCAAATAATCACGTGTATCGAGAAGATTCATGACCTAAGGTTAGGACTGCAGCTTTAGCCTTAGAGACAGCTTTACGTTTTCCCGAAAGGACATGGCTGAATGCTTCTGTTACTTTTCTGTTACTGGAACCTTAGGGTTTCACCATCCTTTCTGTTGTGCACTCCACAGTTCTTTCAATCAATTGTGGCAATATGTCCGCTGCACTAAAATTCTTTTGTAGATATATAAGCAATTATTTCTGGTGAATGCAGCATGGAATTGAAGAGATGTTGGTGCTATAAAGTTTGATGATTCATATTCTTTATCTTTCTCTCATGCCAAGATTACTGATTATTTCATTCGACCCATTGCTATTTTATTTACTTACATTTTATTTTGTTATTACATATCATGACTTTGACATTCAAACCAACTGTGAATATAAAATCTTCTGTTTCCTCATTCAATCTCTCGTTCCTTTCTTTCTCTTTTTTTTTCTTTTTTAGGTTTATGAAAAGGAAGAAAATACCTTAAAGGGTTAGAAGTCAGATGAACTTACTTCATGAATTCTGGCTCCCTGTACCATTTAATTAACGTTTTTATAGTTGTTATTAAACTACTTGTCACTTTTCCATTTAATGGCAAACTGACCCTCTCATCATGAAGTACCACTGTCTGGTCACTCTAACCTGTTCGTGGTCTCTTAGTTTGATTACTCTGGGCTTCTTGCGCTGACTGTAAGTCCTAAGTAACTCTCTACCAACTCATGATCAAACTCATCATCATTCTATTTCAATCAATCTCAGTTCCTGCTTAGAAAAAATAACCTCATATGAGTGTTATAAATATTATAAATAGTATAAATAAATATTTATATATATATGTAGTTGTATTTCAGTCACTGTGTCTTTAACTATATTTTATACCTCACTTATGTTTGCTACTTTGCCGTTTTTATTTTGGTAAAAGCTTTTACATTTCAATCCAGTATATAAATGCAAGATTCTGAAAAGTATTATTTAAAGAATATACACTAAAATTATCTAGCCCAGAAGGTCATTAATATTACGTTTGGAAAAATATCTGAGATTAAATCAGACTTCTTTACCTGGGCCTCGAAATTGTTCTAAAACAATAAGAAAAATCACAAAAGGTTCTAAGGTTCAGACAGAGTTGGAGGGTACCTTATTTTATGATTTCTCTTAGTAAAAAGTTAGAATTATAGTTGAGCAATCATGTTATTTTTGTAATTTAACATGCGAAAAATCTTATGTTAGAACAAAAGGTAAAGCGATATCTAAAATTTCATTCCTCCTTTTTATTTGTTTTGGAGTTTCTATTAATGCATCTCACTTATATTCATTATATTTGGAAATGTATGTATGTATGTATGTATGTATGTATGTATGTATGTATGTAAGTATCTATCTATCTATCTATCTATCTATCTATCTATCTATCTATCTATCTATCTATCCATCCATATATCATCTATCCTAACTTGCTTGCCTTTGATTACTGTAAGCAGCTCACATGTAAAACTTGTTGCTAAGATTTCTTTCCTGGGAGAAATGTCAATAATAACTGTCCCCTTTGTCCCAGCAACAACCAGATATAATAGAACCAAAGCACCCCGAGGGAAAGTCAGCGAATTTGGTAGGTTTACAAATGAATGCATGAGAGATTATGGACATGATGACCTTAAAGAAGCCGAAGGAAAAGGTTTATGCCTAGCACAGATGTCATCACCACAGGGCATAGATGGATGTCTAACCCCCTCCTCTTTCCTCTCTGATAGCTAGCACCAGTGATGACTGCAAACCATTAGGGAGGCAGTAGTTATAGCTGAGGTGATACTCAGGTGAGGTCTCAAGATCCTCCCTTTCCTCTCCTTCTATGAGGGAAGATAAAAAGCCAGCAGTCCAGCCATGATGATCTTTGTGAGCAGGCCTAGCGGAGCTCCAGATGATGTGACACTTTGGCTGAGAACATAGTCCCATATAAAAATTCTGTATGTATTCTGAATTTTCTACTTACATTATGAATTAAAAATAACTAAATGATTTTTGAAGCCTTATTCAAAAGAAACTAGTGAGTCTTGTTGCATATGTGTAGTAATAATTACAACACAATTTTGCAATTATATAAAATGCAACCATATTTTTTTGCTGCAATTTGCCATGACACTATTTGCTTGCCCTTAATTGTATTGAATCCAACTGAATATTTTATGTATAAACTTGACTTCATAAAATATAAATTTAGACTTATGAGGCATGTTTCTTATTTGATGTCTGAATATTCCAAATTTATATTTTCACCTTGGAATACTCATTATTTAATTCATTTTGATGTTTTATCTTCATTGTCAATTTAATTGGATGTGGAATCATCTAAGGGACCCATCTCTCATTAGATATGTAATATGATTTCTGGGTGCCTTTGGCTGTTGTGGATGCTCAAAACTGAATTCCCTTCGTGCTTCCTCATTGGATTATGTCTTGCCTGTAGAAGTGTTCCTCCAGCCTCCAGTATTATTAATATGATTCGATTTAATTTAAAATGTAGTCATTCCATTACAAGAAATGTCCTTAAACGTGTGGTTATTTTACTGTAGTATTGATTCGGGAATTTGATACTTCAGTGTTGAGAGTGACTTAAAGTTTAATGTATTTCGATCATCTACAAGCTGAATGAACATAGTTGCTCAATGTTTCTCTGGATGCCTCTCTGTGATGTATGCATCATGGTATTTGGTGCTTTTCCAAGTGCTTAAAAAAGTGAATCTTTCTAATGTTATATAAACATTTAAAATATTATGGAAATCCTCTTAAGTGGAAAAAATTAACCTACAAGTTCCTTTTTCAAAAAGTAAAATTATACTAAAATATAGTAAGTAATTTCCATGCATATCTAAAACGTTACATACACTGTAACTGTATGCAATTTTGGCAGTTAAGTGTTTTTAAATTTAAAAAATGAATAAGAACATTGTGATGCTAGCATTGAGTTTGGTTTTGCTGTGTAACACAGTTTCACAGGCATAAATTATGAATTTATGAAATATGACAAGATAATACTGAAGGGCAGCAGTTCTCAACCTGTGGGTCATGACCATTTTGGGATTGCATATCATATCAGATATCATATCATATCATATCATATCATGTGTCTATATTATTATGCATAGCAACAATGACATTACAGTGATATATTTGCAACAATATAGTTTTCTTGTTGAGGATCACTGCAACGTGATGAACTTTCTTAAGGGATCACAGCATTGGGAAGGTTGAGAACTGCTGCTCGGAGAGGTTTCATAGTGACATCTGAATGAGCTGTAAGATTGTTCTCTCCTTGCTTATCAAGTAAAGGAAAAATTACAGCTCCGTATATTACATCATGTTATTGAGCAGGAAAAATCCCCTACCCCAGTTGCTAATTTAAACATGCATCTGAGGAGAAAGTAGTGTTTGAGAAATGAGTTTTCAAAAATGAGACTAAAAGAAGTAGATCATTTTCATCACGACATCCTTAGAACTCTTCATTTTAAAACTATGTGTATTTATTATGTTAGGAAAAGCAAAATATGCATACACAACTGCATATATTCAGGTGTATATTAAAAAGGGTCTATTTATGAAAGCATCTAAGTCAGAACATATAACCATGAGGAAAATTACCTTTCCTTGTATTTTACATTAGAGACCAGAGTTTATGAACTGCTGATGCAAACAAAACTTACCGTTCATTAGCAAAGTCATTGGTGCACCACACCTGATTCTACACTATTCCAGAAGTTTACCTTTGCATGGTTTTTTTTAGACTCAGTGTGAGTGTCCAATGTCAGATGGCACTAGCACTTATAGCCTTCAACGTTAGTCATGCTCTACACAGTCAGGTCCTCTGTCTTCCTCCAGAGTCATTTGCTCTGTAATTCGCAAACTATAACTGCTGTAAGAATGACATCATTCACAGAAGAAACATGCAGAGTAACAAGGGGACCCTAAGGAAGTTTGGGGAAAGCATCATTTAGGTGGTAAAATACAGGTAAGAACTCACAGCTGGAATTCTCCCAAGCCATATGCTAAAGTGGCTGTTTCCTAACTACTTCACTAACCTCTGCTGAGCTCAGTAGATCAAATTACACATTGAAAGCCTCCACTGGAGTCATCAGAGCTACAGAGGTTTACACACCGAAGTTCTACAGATGGCGTCTTGCTTTACCTCTGATAGCTATGATGAAATTATAATTGTTTGTAATCAAGAACTGCACTTTTTTTTTAAATCCTTTCACTTCAATATGAAAATTATCAAATACATTTTGTTATGGCTAACAAATGTGATGCTGTCAATATTATATTTCTATATTTGCAATACAGAGGAGTGAAAGTAAGTACAGGTTACGTTTTAGAATCGGACATAGACGTTTCCTGATTTATCTTTGAAGAAGTCTAATTTTTGTTTTTCAGAAGGAAAATATATTGTAATAATCTTCTGATTATGCAGAAGTAGAGCCAAAATTCTCTATGAAAAGAAAGAAAGAAAGCATTTGAAAGACGAAGGAGGGGAAGGAGGAAAATCATTAAATCATTTTGTGTAATAGTCTTAACCATTGTCTTCATCCTTGGCAGAGTTTCCTCGTCTATGATAGATCTACTTTGACTAAATGCTGAGCTAGTCAGGTGTGCTGAGTGTGGGAATGGCTTAGACTGCACAACTGAACTAAGTCTATACGCACTAGATAAATGAGATAGGCAACAGATTGTAAGACCAACATCTTTATCCATCCATATATATATTTCAAAAGAAACCTAAGTATTCCCCTTTATTCTTTTGCCTATAAGTATTGGCTTATGCAATTATCATTATACTTGTAGTCAATAACTTCGCTAGGTGTTTGTTTCTCAAATATATATATGTACAGGAGTTTAGCACCACATTCTGGGTGTACTCAAGCTCATCTGAAAACCCTTGTCATCAAAGCAGCTAGCAAGATATCATACAATCTATCCATACATCTCAACTGCAAGTGCATGTATCAGGAATCAGTCCTTCCTCTACTGATTTCTCTCTGTGTCTCTCTGTCTCTCTGTCTCTCTGTCTCTGTCTCTCTGTCTGTCTGTCTCTCTCTCTCTCTCTCTCTGTGTGTGTGTGTGTGTGTGTGTGTGTGTGTGTGTGTGTGTGTGTGTGTTTCAAATACTATATTTGGTTCATCCAACAACCAATTAAATTACTTAGCATCCAGGAATTTCTTAGAAGCTTTCCTATACACAACTAACTGTAACTAAATGTGCATCGGTATTAGAGCCACTGCTTTTACTGAAATCTAAGACTCTCTTTAACATTTTGTTTAATATCTTCCCGTCTTACGAGATCATTTTTAAGCAGTGGGGGGCTGTAAAACCTTTATAATTAAGCATTAGTACTTTCAAAGTGTTTATTTTTAAATTGTGTATAAAATATTGGTCCAAGCCCATTCTCTTGTTTTTCTCCCTAATACTTATTAGAAACCTGTTGTGTGTTTACACTCTCCAAGAATCTGATCTTCCTTCTATTCCAGTTCATGCATTAGAGCTGCATTCTAGTACAACCCTGGTGTTTTTATGGTGAAGTCAGTGGAATACCTCATCTCTCTGGAATTGTCCGTCAGATTCAGAAGAGTAACTTTTTAAACCAGCAAGCCACTGGGCAGTTGCAGAAGGCAGCACAGAATGCCTGAGGGCCATTGCTGCACATGATAGTTAGAGGATAATTCCCAGAATCTTATTCTTAGTCCACATAGGTGACATTTCTTTTAAATTGAGACAAATCACCTGTTTGTCTACGGCTGTTTTTCAGGTTGAACATCTATATCAAAGTAAAGAGTGCTCCTGGCCTATGATCTTTCTTCACTCATGACTCCAAGTGTCCTTTAATTTTTGGGATCAAGCTTCTTGTCCGTCCTCTACTTCCATTTATGTAAAGTAAATCTTCTTCATCATTTGACTCAGTATAGCCTTGCTCTTTCAACTGGAGGTCAACAGGACTCACTGATGTCTTTTACCTCGATCCTCATAGTTGGATTGTGGTTTTGCAAAGCAGTTTTGCAGTTGGGGTGAGGGATAATGGTTTTCTGTGAGCATTTTTATGTCACAGATGATTTAGTTGTTTATTTTCACTTCTTCCTTCGTGAATATTTTTAAATATAATTAATTACATGATGTAGTACCTTCCTCCAACCAACATTATCCTATCAATTCCTTTCAAATTAGGATTGCTTCTACCTTAGTTCTTATTAATTATTGCTACTTATAAACAAATACAGAATACAAGCTGCTAATCTGTTTAATGTTGCTCATGTATATGTTATTTCAGGGCTGATCATTTGGTGCTGGATAATCAATTAGGGGCTCATTCCTGGGAAGGCCTATTCCCCATCTCTTAGAAGTCTTTAGTTGCCTGTAGTTCTTTGTCTAAAGGTGGGACTGCATGAATTTGCGCCTTCCACACTAACTTTTCTGTTGTTGTTATTTACATCTTGTTTATACAGGCATATTGTTAAGGTATATGGGTGAAGTTTATAATTTCTAAGAAACACAAACTAGAGGCAGATTTTGTGGTTCTCTGTACCTTGAAATCTATTTATTGCCCACTCCTTGGTGGTGTTCCCTGAGGTATCGAGTTTGTGTTGTAGATAAACCTGTGGCTGGCATCCTAGGCAAGATCACTTGTTCTCTGAAATTTTCATTTTCTTTTTCATATTTTATTTTTAATAATATATATATATATATATATCTGTCTGTGTATGTGCATGTGAGAGCATGTGCTGGCTGAGAACAGAGGTGCAAGATCCTCCTGGAACTGAAAGTATAAGCAGATGTGAGGCAGCTAGTGTGTGAGCGCTAGGAAGTGAGCTTGGCTTGTCAGCAAGAGCAGTATATGCTTTTATCCAGCAAGCCATCTCTATACTGACCAGTTTCTTCATCATAAAAGCTTTTCTCAAGGGGTTGGGGATTTAGCTCAGCGGTAGAGCACTTGCCTAGCAAGCGCAAGGCCCTGGGTTCAATCCCCAGCTCCGAAAAAAAAAAGAAAAAAAAAGCTTTTCTCCTCTTCTTCATTTTGTTTTCTATTACTATGCCAGGTCACTGGGACCTTTGATGACTAGGCCATCATCTTCTTAAAAATACCAAGGTACAGTCATTGAGAAGACAATATACATGACAAAAGTAATATTTTATAACACGTGTACTGGGTATAAATTGGAACATTGTATATATGTATATATTATATATATATATTATATATTATAATTCTATGTAATTGTATAATATTGTATACAAGCATGCAGTCTTGAACTGATATAGAGCTAATGTAGCAGTTAAGTGCAGTTTTATAAATCAGATAAACATTATGATGGCCTTGAAGGTTAACTGGAAATGTTGTCAAGGTGATAGAGATGTGGCCAGTTAGGTGAGTAGCTACTTTGGAGAATGGGATACACCACATGAAACCAATGGAATGAGAAGTTTCTCAGTGAAATCCATGGAAAGCTCTGTAGTGAGAAAAAAGCTGAGTCTAAAGATGTAAAAGTGTTGCAGATGTTATATTAAAATTCTGCCATCCCTGTTAGAGCAGCTGCTAATTTGCCTTTGACATAATAAATGTAGTCCTTCAAAAGTTACATTCAAGTTATAGGTAGTGCTGAGGAGTGCAGTTCCATACAAGTTGCTACAATTCTTAGTTCCAACAAATGGTGCTGCCAGGGTTGCAAGTAAGTTTTGCCATAATTCAGATGGAGAGTTATTCTGTTTGCTGTGCAAAATTTATATTGAATGCTTGTCAAATGAATTTGCTCAGCATTAGTTCCACTCTGTAGAACTCACCAGGTTTCCCTGCAACATCGAAGGCTAAAGAATTATAAATGAATGTACTGGACACTAATAAGGCACATTACCCCAACTATACACACAGCAGAGAATTCTCTGCAAAGCTCTGGGAATCGGAAATGCTAGCAGAACTTCCATGGGGAGGGCATAAACATCCCCTATCATCACCAGAACTAGCATGTTACACAGTCGGCAAGGCACATCTTGACATTCAGGCTTGGATTTAAATTATCATCTTGGTCCCTTCCCTTATCCTTCCTTCATCATGTTTGTCTTATAAAAAAATTATCATCCTAATGAAAATCAAAGGTAGCATTCACCAGTGATCACTACATGAATCTCTTAAAATAGGCACACATGGAAATTAAACTAAAATAGGAAAGACTAGATTAATGAAATAATTATTTTTTTAGGTTCTAGACCTTCAACAAATCTTTCTTGATTAAAAGAATGAATGGTGTTTTCCATGGTTATATTCAGGAATACACTTACATTCCAGATATGTCATTTTTTCGTAAAATATGGGAAATATAAGAGTATTTTCCCCAATCATAATTAAATGTTTTATAACTATGGAGGAGTGAAAAGAAGCAAAAGCAGCAAACATCATTCACTTCTTTTGGCTAACACAAGTTTGTTGGCACCCCGGTGTTCAAACAGTACTTATTACATATGTGTATTCACGTCAGCAAGTCACATTTACTGTGGAATAATCATGGTCTAAGATATAACATCTGACAACCAATTGAAAATGGGGCCTCTTGAACTGCACAAATGTTTCAGTGAAATTTAGCTTTGCTCTTGGCTAGCTATAGTTCCCAACATGAAGCATCTGAACATAGATTGTCTGACATGTCATTATCTCACAGTACATTTGAAGATAATGCCTTCAAAGTGGCACTGGGAAAGAAAATGTAATTCTGAAAGAGATGTGTATTATGCATATATGTATGTATTATATACTACGTACAAGTATTTATGGTAGCATATTCTTAGAAATTATAACTCACCAAGAGTTCATCCACCTAGCATTTCAGTACCTAATATTGTATTTTAAAATATTCTTAAAATGACATCTGTGTGCATGCATTGACTCTAAAATTTGTTTTAAGATTATCTTCAAAAGTAAACTAAATTGGAAGATTGTGAGGTGGACATCACTAAATTTATATTTTCTTTCAGATGCTGTCATGGGAGAACAGTATAGATAATATCTACTGTTCTAATAATATTAATAGGCACAAGCTTAGGCATATGACTTTTATGCTAACCTTCACAAATATAACTGCTTTGCCCCTTGTGTTTGCCCCTTAATCTAATGCCTGGAACCTATTACAATTGCTGAATAGAGGTTTCTGTCATGGAGTCAGGTGCCATTGAGTTTTGAAGAATCCTTCATTGTGTCTTGGAAATTTCCTGGGCAGCATCAGTACGAATGAACTTTTCCCTGAGCAGGCATCTGCCTTGTTATCTTAACTGGTCACTAGCATAAGTTCACCCCTTTAAAGATGCACACAAGTGGCTAGTATTTACTGTTCTTATCCCAGAACATTTAGAAAGCAGATTAGGCCTGCATATTTTTTTACCTTAAAGAAGAGAGGACATTTTAAAATTCCTTTTACTTAACACATGGATCTGGGAATTTCCCTTATACTCCCAACCACGTGGAAACTCCTTGATATATGGTGTTCCTCACCTCATTTATGATATATAAATTCCTCCATCTTTTTTATATGGTTACATCTTCTTGACTGTTCCTGGGTATAGATTGAGGTGCTTTGAATACAGATGGCCCTCATAGGTTTATAGGGAGTAGCACTATTAGGGGGTGTAGACTTTTTGGAGTAGGTGTTGTTACAGGGTGTTTTACCACAGTGAGCCTCAAGACTGTGTTGTTTACTAGAAAACCCTGTTCCTAGTTGTGATGTGGTTCAGGCATAGAATACACCTTCAATCCAATGGCTGTCTATTGATTGTAAACAGGATTAAATAAAGTCAACCATAGGTCAAGAGTCAGAACAAGCAACCAATTGACAAGGAATGAACATAGGGGAAAAATAAACATAGAGAGTAAGAGGAAGTCAGGAGGACAGAGAGAGACACACACAGGAAGTAGAAAAGAGGGACATTCAGTTGGAAGAGTCTTGAGATGACATGGAAAGGAGAGCTCCTTTTGGAACTAAGGAGAGAAATCAGCTGGGTGCTTTCTCTGCCTCTCTGAGCTATCAGGTTTTCATGGCAGCATCTGGCTCCTGAGTCTTTACTGGTAAAATTGAATGTTAGAATTTTTTTATTTTTATTTATTTATTTTATTGGATATTTTTTATTTACATTTCAAATGTTTTTCCCTTTCCCAGTTTCCCATCCATAAGCCCCCTATCCCATCACCCTC
Source organism: Rattus norvegicus (assembly GCF_021556685.1). Lineage (NCBI taxonomy): Eukaryota > Metazoa > Chordata > Mammalia > Rodentia > Muridae > Rattus > Rattus norvegicus. The sequence goes on from NC_141553.1 coordinate 35,346,826, forward strand.
CCCTTCTTCTATAAGGGCATTGCCCCTCCCCAACCACCCAATGGGAGGAGAAATCCTTGGTCCTGCTAAAGTTGGACCCCCCCCCAATGTAGGGGAATATCAGGGTGGGGAGGCAGAAACTGTGTTTGAAACAAAAACATGGGGCTTTGTTAGAAGTAACGTGTCATTGGGGTGGTCTTTGAGGCCTTAGATACTCAAGATAGACCAGTGTCTCGCGCTCTCTTCCTGCTGCTTAGGGATCCAGATGTAGAATATTCAGCTACCTCTGTAGTTCTATGTCTGCCTGCAGGCTGCCATGCTTCCTGCCATGATGATAATGGGCTAAACCCCTGAAACTATAAGCCAGCCCCAATTAAATGTTTTCCTTTGTAAGAGTTGCCAAGGTCAGGTTATGGTGGTCCTTCACAGCAATACAAATCCTGAGACATAAATGGATTTCCTTTTTTGTATATAATCATTAAAAAGAGCTTAAATTCATTACTTTGTGTTTTAAAATGTACTCACTGAAAGAGATCATAAGAATGACCAACCTAAATTGCATTAAGCAAGGAGTGAATCTACAAGTAAATAGCAATATCATCCATGTGGAAGACTGGGGATTGCAATACCCAATAAAAATTATAATTAAGGAGTGGGGGAAGTGAACTTGTAGCCCTTAAAAGTCACATGTTACATCTTTGTTCTTTCAGACAGGTTAGCGGCCATGGGTGTGATGCAGTATATCACAATGTTTAAGACTATTGTCTCCTCAGTTGAATTACAACCAATGACTCAATTACTAGATTATGAACTTGCATGGATTTTTTTAACCCCATTATGAAGTCCAGTTTAATATACCTCAACCTAAGAATGGCATAGCACAATGTATATTTTATGCCTTTGCCATTAATTCTGGGTTGGACCTTTGATGCCTAATGAGACTATGAGACTATTCTAAAACCCTAAATGTGGCTAAAGATACATATCACAATTTCTGTATTGAAAACAGTAAATCATGGTTTTCTATAAGTCTGATCTTCCGTAAGTCCAGGAATGTGGAGGGAAAGGCAGAATCAGCAGATTCACCAAGCAAAGAAAAGGCAGAAGATTGAAAAGCCCTTGGATGGCTTCTCAGGACTCGATTCCAATCCTCTCTGATCCTTGGCAGGTTCCCAATTTTGAGTTTTATAAGGTATATTGCTTGCTGTCTAGTGAGAATTCCATCTCACTTTCATTCTGGTCTTATTTTGTAAATGACCGGCCCTTTGCTTCTTCTCTCAGAAGATAATCATTGTTAATCATGGACATATGATGCATTTGCACCCTACCCTACTGTTGCCTTACCCTGTATTGTGCTCTTGAATGCTTCTGACTCTTAGCTCACAATTCAAAATTCAAAAAGAATACTGGTTATTGTCACTAATCCCTTTATATATTAACAGAGAATTTGCTTCTTCTGTGACTTAGCTTATGGTCTTCACTTATAGACTCTTTTGAGTTCAAGCAGGAGACGAGTTCAAACAGGAGACTTAATCCAATAGAGGGATCTGCTCCTACCTGGAATTCCCTTGATTCCCTTGGATGATTAACTTTAATATGTAAACCAGAATTTCTTTTCTGTTTTGTTTTTGCTCACTTTCCTTCTCCACAGTAACAGACAGCTAACGAGGACACTGCTGTGTGCATGGTTATATTTTCAGGACTGTGTGAACGTTTCTCTCTCTCTCTGTGTGTGTGTGTGTGTGTGTGTGTGTGTGTGTGCGTGCGTGTGTGTGTGTGTGTGTGTAGGCCCAGGGTTGATGTTGAGAATCATTACCCATCATTTTATCATTTGTTTTTAGGTTATTCACTAAGTCGGGGTCTTCTCATCAAAGAGCTCACCAGTAGTCAATTAACTCTTAAATTGCTTCTTCTGTTGAAATAACTGCTCCCCACAGTGTGTGTTTATAGATATTCGTGCCTCCTTTGTGGACTTCATTAAGTTTAATCACAAGTAACAACTTTGGCTCCTAACTTTCCAAAATGGTGTGTTATAGGGTTATATATTTTCAAAACCCATTTTAATACGGATTCTTAAATGCTTCAGCCTTTTTCAGAGCAAAGATAGAAGAGGAAGATGCCTAATAGGATAAGGGGAACATGGACCTTTTTAGAAGTAGTTCTTTGGGGATGATTCCAATCTCTGTTGTCAGCAATCTAGTTCACCAGCAAAGCACCAAACAGGAGTTAGCATCAGTAGCTTGATACAGAAGAATCCTTGAGATTCCACTAATTGGTATGAGTCTGCAGAACCAACAAGAAGCACCCGGAACAACAACGGAAGTTCTTTGGTACATTTCTCTCTATGAAGTCAGGACAAACACAGATCAGTGAAGAAAACAAGATGGACCAGTACAAGAGCATCATCATTGAAGACCAGCATCAGCAAAGCCCTACGAAGACCAGAAAGGAGAACCCATGCCAGAGGATTGTCCGCTGTCTTTTGAACATCATGTGTCCTCTCCAGTAAAACATCACATGACACAGCTCAGTCTCCAACAAAACCAGAAATTCCCACTTCAGGATGTCATTTCTCTGTTCCTTTCCACACTTCCTATATTCAGACATACATCTCTCTGTGTACATTGAAAATATTTAATAAAATGTAGACATTTGGAACACGATATAAGGCTCTCCTTTCACACACTACCCTCCCATCATATAGTCAAATTTGCTGCTTATCATGGATTTGTGCCTTAGAGAAAGTGTGTGTGTGTGTGTGTGTGTGTGTGTGTGTGTGTGTGTGTGTGTGTGTAAGTTGGTACCTTGTGAGAGGGTGACCAGAAGTAAAAAGTGAGTAGGTTTCACTCTCGGCAGCTCCAAGTGGCATTCCGCTGAAAGCACCACATGGGCACAACTATGATGAATGAGGACAACACAGTGAGAACCAGGTATGGGGTTGCTTTTATAAGGTAGTACAGAACTAACAGATTGCCAATTCATGGGATGCAAATTAAGTCATTTGGTGGTATATTTACTTTTTCAGGTCATTGGAAGAACACAGAGTAGATGTGGGTGTAATTTCAAAGATAATGCCTTAATGGCCAGAAAGAGTAATTTGGGCTTCTTCAGCATTTAGATAAGGTGATCTACTTTTAGCAGCACGGACTGATTCAAAATTAAAGAGCCTGCTAAGTATTCTGAATTAATTGCCTTCAACTTTCAGGATGGGGTAAAGATGCCCCCTAATTGCTGTTGAAACCCAGTGGCTGGTCATCCTTCCCCCAGTCAGAAATCTCACTTCAACAGTGATAAACTGGATAGACACAGCTACCGTACATGCAATGGCTGATGGGAGATAATCCTGTAGGTTCTAGTTCCAGAGTGAGACAGGGCTGTGCCTGAGCCAGGTTTGTTGTTTGTTTGTTTGTTTTGTTTTATATTTTTGAGTAGAGAAATGTCTTTTATTTGGGGGCATGTTTATTGGAATAAAGTAAGATGATGAAAATGAAATTGAATCCAAATGATTCATAATATTATTTGAAAAGGAAAAGAGCAGATGTACAGATGTCTTGAGAAAAGATGTGGGACTTTGAGAAAAGGTGGGTAACTGCACTGACCTCATGAACAAATAAGAATCTTAATAATAATTTTAATCCTGAGTACTAACAGAGTTGAACATCTGTTATTTATAACCTTTCTCACCTTATGTTTCCTGTGATCTCTGCTTATAATAATGACCACACCCAGTGATTTGCAACATCTAATTACTTCTTTCATTGGTTTATAAGCTTTTTCTTAATAAATGAACATAAATCTCATAAGTGTATACCTTAATAAAGGAACATAAACCAAAAAGCAAATACAGAACAAAATGCTGCTAGAATCTTCATATGCTTCTATTGATGTCAAAGACTGAAGTGAATGTCTTCTCACTAGAGTTGCTAAACATGCAGCTTCTAAGGTTACTTTATAGTGAATATTAACACTTATTTAGCATTATAGCAACTGCTGTAACTAGTACAAATATCATAGCTCCAACAATGATCTCGCATCAGAGCCAGAGAAACTTTGCTTATGACTGAAGTTGTCAGTGTGCCTTGCTATAAATAAAGTTTTTCCAGTTTACTTTCCAATAAAGTTTTAGTCTTAATTTATCAGATACAAATATTTTATGAGTAACATATTTAAATCATTATCTGTCAAAACAATGATGCTAAAATTAATTCTAGACATATTTAGCAGTTTAATTGTACAGTTGATAAAATATACAGATGTCTACATCTATATATTTTTGCCTTGAACACATAATAAATTAATAAATTATGTTTGTAATATTTTGCATTCTTTTACAGAGAAACCAATTAAACTTGTGAGAATTACCTTTCAGAATTATCAATATCATTATATCACCTATAAAACCTATCTTCTACCTCCTTTCTTCTGAAGTGACACATTTTTCTTTATTAATATGGTTTACAAATTGAGCCAGTTCATAAACTAGATAGAAAATAATTCATTGAATTTCAATATCATTTCCATACATTAAGACATCTTTGGATTGTATGTATGTGTTTGTGAGCAATTTTTAATTAACAACATCAATCAGCACAATAATTAAAGGAAAACTGAGGCCACATTGGCATGGAGACCACAGTGTATGCTGTCAAGGATTTTGCTTGATTGAGGGATGTTTGGAAGGAGTTTTCCCTACTTTCTGGAAGCCTGTGCTTAATCTTTTTTATATTGTCTGAATCTTTTCATAATTCTACTGCTTCTGAGAGGGGGTGCAAGATGAGAAAGAGGATAAATTTCAGGAAATAAAAAACTAGACTATCAAGACCACAGTCACCTCTGGTTTCTGATCCTTGCACCACTGACCTGGGTATGTCTTACAATGTCCAGATATGTCTTGCCCAAGCCTACATCTATGCTCCTGTAACCAGTGTAGTCACATGGATATGGTCTCTGGTATCAATAGCCTATCCTCCAGTCTTTTGCATGCACACCTCATTTGTAGAGTTCAGCTGGCTCTCAATTAGTGGGAAGATTCTGTTATAGCCTTTCAATATGAAAAAGGACACAGACTGCTCTGATAATTGATGACTTCTAGAAAAAAATATCAGGTACAATCCATCACTTTTACTATTAACTCATGAAAATATGGTTTAGTTAAAATATTATCAGTTTTGTTCCTAAGATTTTACTAGTGTTCATAAAGAATACTGTCACACACACATTATCACAAATAAAGAAACATCCTATTTTTTTGTTATTGAATTCCACATGATTTTCTTTCCTTTTATCATTGTCAAATTCTACAAAGTTGGGTAAATTGGTGAATAAATGTAAATACTAAAAAATCTAGTATCTATGATGGAAAATGAAAGAAAACAAAAGTAAAGCCAAAGATATTCAGAAGTAATCAGCCATCTCGAGGAGAGAAGTATGCATAATGGTTTTGAATCGATCATCAAATTAGACATAGTATCTGGCTAATATATGAGTGTCTTTCCTCTTTCTCAGTTTTTGTTCTCTTTACTCTCACATAAAAAGGAAGCAATTTGTGGTTGTTTAATCTGATGACTTAACTTGAACTTTACTCTAAAAATGTCTGATCAATTAGAAGCTTTTTTTAACTGCATCATTCCAAAGCCATTCTCATATTTTTACCTTATTTTAAATGTGCTGCTTGCTAGGTTTTCATTAACTGCCTTCAGCAAATTCTGAATGCCATTTTCAGCTACTTGAGCTTAAATGGTAAATAATAAAATCTTAAAACAGAGTTTTCATAACTACTACATGTGGATAGACTTAACACACATCCTTTTCTCTGATCTAACAACTCCAGAATCTATCATTCATAGAAACATTTTGTCTTTTTTTTTATAATTTTTACTTTTTATAGTCCAGTCATTGCCCCCTCTCAGTCTGCCCTCCCACAGTTCCTGATCCCATTCTTACTCCTGTCTTCAGGAGGTTGTCCCCCGACTACCACCACCAGGCCTCCCCACTCCCTAGGGCCTCAAGTCTCTCAATGATTAGACACATCTTCTCCTACTGAGGCCTGACCAGGCAGTTTCTGCTGTTTATGTGTTGGGGACCACAGACCAGCTTGTTTACGCTGCCTGGTTGGTGGCTCAGTGTCTGATAGATCTCAGGGGTCCATATTAGTTGAGGCTGCTGGTCTTCCTATGGGGTTGTCCTCCTCTTCAGCTCCTTACAGCCTTTCCCTAACTCAACCACAATGGACCCCAATAATTGGGTATCTGTGTCTTTCTCAAGAATGTAAGTTGTTCCAGTTGCTTCTTATGCACTTGCTTCCTCCTTGACATACTTCAATTTGGGGAGCTAAGTCCAGTGATTTGACTCATTACAGTAATAACTGTGAAGAGTGGGAACTGTGAGGGGTCATCAGTTTGTTTCCTCAGAGGCAATAATCACTAAAATCTCTGATTCAGCAGAGGCAGCAGTGGAGGAAGGGTGGTTATCAGATAAAGGTGCAGTAAGTTTTTGGATCAAAAGAGCCTTGTTTCCATGTGAATCTGGCCAAAGCCTTTATTTCAGTTCCCAGAGCACCATTCTTTCCCATTTAGTCTAGCAATAACAAGTTACACTATGGTAAATTATAAGTGAACAGATCATTTCTGACTAGACAGGACTACTGTGGGCCATACCTTCCCCTGAGAACTTATACCTTGACATTGTATTTACCCGGAAGCTTGCCATTATCCTGTGCCTCAATAATAATATATCCATTGTCTCTATAATCAGGGTTTTGTCCTAATGTTTCGATTTAATAGTTACTGCTTTTCAAGCCTGTTTTAATTACCAACGGGAACTGGCTATTTGTATCCTTGGTCACTACATACCAACACCCTATTTCTCAGAAAAAAATGAAGTCATTGTTATTTTCAACTTTATCTTGGACAGAAAGCCAATTGTGCTCCTCATATTTCTAATGTTTATTAGAAGCACTCCAAGCAACCAGCATACTGACTTGATTAGGACGCTTCTTGAAAGTGAAGTCTCTCTGTATTTAAAATGGAATATCATTTTGTACAGTGAGGAGCTTACACAGCACAGCCCAGTTGAACGAACATCTACAAGATCATTTAGAAAAATAATCTAGAGGCTTTTAGAGAAACAATCTGTCCTCAGTGATTCTACTTTCCACCATCAGTGACATGCTTAATCCTCAGGGCTCAGCCAAAACTTTCTAAAAACAAACACAAACAAACACATACCTGTTGTTGATAGTCATTTATGTGGCCTTCTCTGTTTTCAGTTTGTTTTCTTTTATCTTCTGTCAATTCACTGCAGCACTGATCACACTTAAATTTGTCTATGTCTGTAGGGTGAAAACTGGACTATGTAGTTTACAGGTTTTACGTCCTTGTGACTCCCAGTGGCCCTGAAGGACAAAGATAGTATTGCATATTGACAAGCATCCAGAATATCACGTAAGTCCTCACACTCATTACTATTTACATTATTTTCAAACCAGAGTCTGTTTCTTTACTGATGATTAAACACTGAAACCCTCCTTAACAGTACCACATAGATGCAAATTGTTGCTGTTCTCATCTATTATTTTATTAATATTCTAATTAGAAAATCAAATCCATCAAAAGAAAGGAAGGAACATGACCCTGATTTTACTGACTAGTTGTCTATGTGATATCACACTGAGAAGTTTTAAATTTCTAAAATTATTTAAAGTACTAAGCAAAATAACAACAATGACTACTAACAAAAATAACTGACATTTTATAGTTTATAAGTGCTACTTAAGTAGCCTATCTATAGATGATCAAAATACAAAATAAATAGGTAAAATTAAAACTGAAGTATTCATGAAAACCTTAACATATTGATATGTATTGAAGATGAAAAATATCTAGGGCAACATTAATGAATTATTAAAGGCACATTCTTCATACCTAAGTCTTTTTTTCCCAATTTATGTCAACAATGTCTACACTTCAAATGCAATTATAAGTTCTAAGAATACCTGAGAAGGTTCTGACTGGGATAAGGATATAGAAACAATACACCTTGTACCAGGAGCTATCCCTTCCACCGGTGCTCTTACTAGGATATTCATTGCTACCTATGAGGTCAGAGTCCAGGGTCAGTCCATGTATAGTCTTTAGGTAGTGGCTTAGTCCCTGGAAGCTCTGGTTGCTTGGCATTGTTGTACATATGGGGTCTCGAGCCCCTTCAAGCTCTTCCAGTTCTTTCTCTGATTCCTTCAACGGGGGTCCTATTCTCAGTTCAGTGGTTTGCTGCTGGCATTCGCCTCTGTATTTGCTGTATTCTGGCTATGTCTCTCAGGAGAGATCTACATCCGGCTCCTGTCGGCCTGCAATTCTTTGCTTCATCCATCTTCTCTAATTGGGTGGCTGTATATGTATGGGCCACATGTGGGGCAGGATCTGAATGGGTGTTCCTTCTGTGTCTGTTTTAATCTTTGCCTCTCTATTCCCTGCCAAGGGTATTCTTGATCCCCCTTTTAAAGAAGGAGTGAAGCATTCACATTTTGATCATCCGTCTTGAGTTTCATGTGTTAGGCATCTAGGGTAATTCAAGCATTTGGGCTAATAGCCACTTATCAATGAGTGCATACCATGTGTGTTTTTCTGTGATTGGGTTACCTCACTCAGGATGATATTTTCCAGTTCCAACCATTTGCCTACGAATTTCATAAAGGCATTGTTTTTGATAGCTGAGTAATATTCCTTTGGGTAGATGTACCACATTTTCTGTATCCATTCCTCTGTTGAAGGGCATCTGGGTTCTTTCCAGCTTCTGGCTATTATAAATAAGGCTGCGATGAACATAGTGGAGCACGTGTCTTTTTTATATGTTGGGGCATCTTGTGGGTATATGCCCAAGAGAGGTATAGCTGGATCCTCAGGTAGTTCAATGTCCAATTTTCTGAGGAACCTCCAGACTGATTTCCAGAATGGTTTTACCAGTCTGCAATCCCACCAACAATGGAGGAGTGTTCTTCTTTCTCCACATCCTCACCAGCATTTGTTGTCACCTGAGTTTTTATCTTAGCCATTCTCACTGGTGTGAGGTGAAATCTCAGGGTTGTTTTGATTTGCATTTCCCTTATGACTAAAGATGTTGAACATTTCTTTAGGTGTTTCTCAGCCATTCGGCATTCCTCAGCTGTGAATTCTTTGTTTAGCTCTGAACCCCATTTTTTAATAGGGTTATTTGTCTCCCTGCGGTCTAACTTCTTGAGTTCTTTGTATATTTTGGATAGAAGCCTTCTATCTGTTGTAGGATTGGTAAAGATCTTTTCCCAATCTGTTGGTTGCCATTTTGTCCTAACCACAGTGTCCTTTGCCTTACAGAAGCTTTGCAGTTTTATGAGATCCCATTTGTCGATTATTGATCTTAGAGCATAAGCCATTGGTGTTTTGTTCAGTAATTTTTTCCAGTGCCCATGTGTTCAAGATGCTTCCCTAGTTTTTCTTCTATTAGTTTGAGTGTATCTGGTTTGATGTGGAGGTCCTTGATCCACTTGGACTTAAGCTTTGTACAGGGTGATAAGCATGGATCGATTTGCAGTCTTCTACATGTTGACCTCCAGTTGAACCAGCACCATTTGCTGAAAATGCTATCTTTTTTCCATTGAATGGTTTTGGCTCCTTTGTCAAAAATCAGGTGCCTATAAGTGTGTGGGTTCATTTCTGGGTCTTCAATTCAGTTCCATTGTTCTATCTGTCTGTCTCTGTACCAATACCAGACTTGGCATTATTTTTAAAGCAACATAACTATAACTAGTTATCATAAAGGCTTGTAAGGATGCACGGTGAATTGTATATGGATTTACTGCAAAGCAGAGGGTACATAGTTAGTGCTCTTTAGGGCAGGATATGATTTTTTACCTCCGTAATTGAAGAAGATCCAAAGTCTGTTTTTCAATGTAAACCCCAGACCAGTCTCACACCTGTGCAGAGACACACAGCACACAGAGAGGACTGTCATGATGGGTTGCTTTTTACCTATGTGAAGTTATATTTTATAAAGATAAACTGTTTTTCATATCTTGGAATTCTTTTCCTGTGGTTTCTTCAAACTAAACACTCTGCTGAGAAAGAAATATGAGATTCATTAAAAATAAAACTAGAAGAGGCATCTTCAAAATTGAGAGATGCTGTTCTAAGGACCCAAGAACAGAAGGAAGAGCAAGCCAAAGAAAAAAAGAAAAAAGCCACCTTGACTTTACAGTGAGATTCTTAGACCTAAATATGAGAGTGGATAAAGAAAGACGCAACTATGCAAACAGATTATTCACCAACAAGGAAATGCAATCTATGCAGACTAGGCTGATCCAAACTAGGTAATTCTCATTAACAAGGTGCATAGTTGAAGCATTCCTTTCTGAAAAGGTTGCTAAAGACTGGTTCAGTGAGGATGAAGCCACCACCAATCTTACTATGAAATAAGAATTGGGTAGCATATTATAGTGGCAAAAGTGAACCATCTCCTTTCTTCTTATCTTACTTGCATATTTGCTTAACGTGATCTGAATGTGCTTTTGGAAGTATTCTATTGACTCTCATTAAATAAAAATCCCACAGCCATCACCTAATTCCGATTCATAGGGTTAATGCAAGTAATCCTCGCTTAGAAAAGAATGAAAACACTTCTTAGAGAATAATCCCCCTGAAAAACTCAAACTTGTGATGGGTTGTATTGTTTTTAAATAAATAATAGGTACACATTGAGTTTCTCCGGGTTGTGTTTTATACTGATAGGCATTATATGCTGAAGACATGTGAATGAGAGCAAATCAATAGAAATGACATTTTGTAGACAAAACAAGAGGTCCAGGAACCCATCTCTTGGTTGATTTAGAATTTAAATTAAAAAAGAAGAAAACTAGATTATTTAGAATCATATTATGCAAATATTACTTCCATATTATAATCTCATGAATTTGAAATATGTTTATGCATTTATATATTATTTACCATGGAAACATTGAAAGGGACTATGTCTACCTTTTTGGTCGTAGTCCAGCTATCATTTGTTCCTCTTTAGCAAAGAAGTAAATATCTAGTTGTAAGGTAGGACATGATCATTGAACTCGTTGTTTTGAGTAATCTGCAGCCTGATACATGAGTGATGGAGACCCCAGAACTTAGCTTCACATAGATTACTTTCAGTGATGCTATTGCTTACATCTCTAAAAGTACATTTTTAATTTTAAAGAAATGTATCCAACTCCCATTAACCAGGATACAGGGCTAAAAGTTACTTTCTTGAAAGAGATGCTGCGATGAGAATTCAATGAATACTGAGATTTTTTTCACTATTGAAGAAACCAGTAGCTACCTTAGACTTCTGCTAAGCTACTTTTTTCATAAAATTTATTATGAATAAGCCTATATTTTACACAATATAGAATGTATAAGCAAATGGTGTTAGGTTTTCCATATACTTCCCTGCATTTATACTTTATTAGAATATATTGTACCAATCTGCATACTGATATTAACACATTATAAACTATAGCCCATGGTTTAATTCCAGTTTCCTTATTTTGGGTGATTTTTCATAAAGTTAGTGTTTGTTCCTCAGGCTCCTCTTGCTTATGGTACCTGGGTGGTATTGTTATTAGTTTGGGGTGTGTGTGTGTGTATGTGTGTGTGTGTGTGTGTGTGTGTGTGTGTGTGTGTGTGCATGATATGACCTTAGTTAGTTAACTAAGTGACTACTGGTCATGTAATGCTGGAAGATTTCAATTTGATTCTCCCTACAGATGTTAGACTGTGGTTATGGGGTTTCTATTTTTAATTGAATATAGATTCTTCTCTCATACAATACATCCAACTAGTTTCCTCTCACTCCACTCCTCCAGGTTCTTCTCCACCTCCTCTCTTCCCCAGATATACTCTAACTCTGTTTCCTCTTTAGAACAATGCAGTCTTTCAAGAGACAACAGCTAAACACAATAAAAGAATATGCAATATGCGAACCTCCCTTATATGGAGACTGGACAAGCCATTCAAACAGTACAAAAGAGTTCAGGGTTAAGCAAGAATCAGAGACATACCTGTTTTAATGTTATAAGCCCGACCAAAATACCAAGCTAACAGCCACAGCATATATGCAGATTCACGCTTGTCTTCAGTGTCTGTCAGCCCACGTGAGCCCTGCTTTATTGATTCAGTAGACCATGTTCTCTGGGTGTCCTCCATCCCTTCTTACTACTACAGTCTTCCCTCCCAGTCTTCTGTGGAGTTCCCAGAGCTCTGATGGGAGGTAGCCTATAGAGATCTCCAAATCAGACTCTCTGAGTAATGGCTTGCTGTGCGTCTCTTCACCTGCTCCCATCTGCAGCTGGAAGAAGCATCTTTGATGGTAATTGAACAAGGGATGAATCTATGGATGTAGAAGAATATCATTAGAAATCATTTCATTCTTTTTTTGATGTTTTGGGTTTTTGTTTGCGTGTTTGTTTTGCCAGTTGTATTTGGTTCTACCCTAGATATCTAAGACATCCGGTCTCTAGTTCCTGGACATTCAGGCAAGACATAGGTTTGCCCTCATGGTGTGGGCCTCAACTTAAACCAGCTATTAATTGGTCATGCTCACATGCTCTGTGCCATGATTGCCTTAGCACATCTTTCAGGCAGGACAGATTGTATATGAAAAATTTTGTCGTTGTGCTTGTGTCCATGTTTCTCTCTATATAGTCTAAAATGTACCTCCTAGCACCAAAGAGGTAAGAAAGTGGGGATGAAGGATCCATGAAGGCACCAACTTGACCTCTCTATGTTTAATTAGATGTATTGATGTTCTTGGCAATGGTACCCTGATGACTGTTTTAGGAGTGCAACACTCTGTCCTAGTATCAGCCTGGGATATTTTGGGATCTTCTTGTGTCCCCTTTGGCCAGCAGCTCAACCATCTATAACCCATTCCTACCACTGGCTTCAAAGGATGGCCTTTATGTTCTTATCCACTATTACTCTAAGTCTTCACTAGAGTCACCTTCATAGGTTTCAGGAACTTTCCATGCACTAGGTTTGGATACCACCTTTCTAATATGCCCCTCACTCCCAGCTGTCCTTTCTCATACACTCTCTCTCTACCCAACAACACCCATGAGCTTCTATGCAAAGAAGTAAAGTAGCATTTTTATCACATGGTTCATTCCTGTTGGTGGTAGATTTATCTCCTAGATTAAGTTGACAAGTTGTCTATAATGTCCTCTTAGTTACCAACACACACACACACACACACACACACACACACAAACACACACACACACACACACACACACTCATAGGAAGGTAGACAATGTACAGTTTGTAATTTGTACTTACAGGAGAGTAGGTTATTTTCCTGCTCTGTTAGAATAACTAAGCAATTTATTGGTAAATGCTACATGGGAGATTGAGTCTTTCATACCATTTATGAATTGATTCAATTTCATAGTTATTAATTTGGATGGCTTCATTAGCATTTTTTTGATGTTTGAATTCTACTTCAGCATTACTGTTTGTTACTCACGTTTATCCACCATCACCCAGTGGAGTCTCTTTCCGTTGCCTACATTTAATGAGCTTCATTAATTTTAAGAAAACCTCATTTTCTTCATCTCAAGATACTTCTGGATCTCTTGCTTATTTTCTCCCTCACTTAGAACCAGCTATTTCTAAAGAAGCCTTCATTTCTTCATCAGAATCCAATATGTGGGTTACATATACACCAACTGGTATTAGGGTATCATTTCTTTTTTATCCAGTCATTTACCAGTAGAGAAAAATAATTTTATTGGTTCTCCTGTGTGTATATACCTGTAGATATTTCTATATGTTTTTATTGATTGCTGGGTTCCAGTTCAAAGCTTTTAGATATGTTGGTTAAGTGATCTACAGCTGAGCTATTCTCCTGTCATTATATGTAAGTGTTCATATAAATGTAAACAAAACATTACATTTTATGGTCAAGTGCAACTTTTATTCAGTATCATATAAATGTTTCTGACCATTTATATTTACTTCTTCACATAGAACCATCTCAACACTGAATCTTCTGATCATATTGCCTGTTGATCATGAACTTATTCATTTAGTTATATTACTCATAGAAGTATTAAAATTGTTATATAATAAATAACTTCACTCTTATAATTCGAGTATGAAATGTTCTCCAGAAGTATATGTGGTGAAGCCTATGCCTCTAGATGGGAGAACTATATGGGAAGGCTCTGGAAATTTTAGGGAGTAGAACCTAGGCAATAGAGATCACTGAGGTGAGTCTATGTATGTGTCTTGTTCTGTTTCCTGTTTCTCTTTCTTTGCTGCCTATTCAGCTGGATGTTACAAAGGTTCTCTATCACACGTTCCCAGCACTATGGTGTCCTGTCCAAGTATATGTGGACAAAAAACAAAAACAAACAAAAAACCCTGAGACCTCTGAAATTGTAAACTAACCTAAATTCCCTCTTAAATTATCTGATCAAATTGATGCAAAGGTGACTAATGGATTTACTAAATGGAGTACATCCTAATTCTAGCTCATTTTGAGAAATTATTTCATACACTTGAAATATTGTTGGAGACCATTGTCAAAAGCTTCACTTTCACCCCTTAAAGCTCCAATGTTCTATTGTTTCCAAATTTGCATATGCTCCATTTTTATGCTGTAAATTTCTATAGATTTTGATGAACGTCATGTGTACATGACATTAGTATTAAGAATAAGAGTTTCACTGGCATACATTTATCTTATCTGTAATCACTCTCCTGTCATCCAGAATCTCAGACAGCTTAATGATTTTAATATTTTTAGAGACCTGTTTTTTTCAGGACATACTGTAACTGGGATTCTCAGGCATACGGCTTATTCTGATGGACTTTCCTCACTTCTTATTACACATGCTATGCTCATCCGTGTCCTGTCACAGCCTTGTAATTCAAACCTTCTTCTTTCTTAGTAGTATATCACATGCATGTATCTGGTTATTTACACTATCATCTACCCAAGGCACTTTGGTTATTTTTCAGATTTAGGTCATTATGAATGATGTCAGTGTATAAATGATTTGTATAAAATATCCCTAGGGTTGCAGATATCACCCTTTGTGACACTTAGCATTTTGTACCTAACAAACAACTACATGAACTTGTCTTCCACAACACAAAGAGACTGCATGGCTCCCTTCTCATTTTATACCCATATATTTATGGTTGATACATTTACCATCATATTTCATCCTTTATGATACTAAAAAGTTTCCAATATTTCTAAGGTTTGACCTAATTTTATTAAGTAGCTTAATCATTGATACAAATATAGATGTATATTTATGGTAAAATATATTTAAATCATCTTTTACAAACAAAAATCATTTCCTGAGACCAAGCATTTGAAGAATATCTAAAGCCCCTCAAAATGACCTAACTGATTGCTTACCGTAAAGATGCAAGTTTTGGCCCTTGGGGTTTCTGATGGAATTATATAATTGTATAATTCTTGTGCTGAGATTTATACTCAGGGGAAATGTCACATCACTGTCGGTGGTGACTTGACCATGAGGTCATTCTTGGTGCTATTTGTTATTTGGTTTTATGACTAGCATGGCTTTCTTTTGACTACACTTCTTCTGTGTTTCTACTCTAGATTGAGATGATGGGCTATTTATCCTTTAGTAACTCTTGAACTCCAGTAGTATAGGTGGAAGAAATATGGATTTGCCCATTAGAAGTGTTCTGCTTAGCTTCTTATATTTTGGCCATGCAGAACAATCTCCGTGAATCAGTCTGAACAAACTAAATTTAGTTGTCTATCTTCCACTCTCAAATTCTACTTTCATTATATCCAAACTGTTTTTTCCACTTTAGCTGCACAAATTGACAGAGTATTTTCTGGTTCCTCAGTGTTTTCTAGTGGTAGTCCCCACATGGAATATCTGTCAAGGTAGGTGCCACATCTAAACAATTGTCTACGGGAAGAAAATCTTAAGAATTTACTGACTTTCTACAGTTTCCTTTCTCATTAAAATTTTGGCTTCTTGAGCAGTGTTCTGTTTTCGAACTATTTCTGTAAAGCAAGTTGATAATAGTGTTGGTAGTTGATTTATTGCAGTGTGTGTGTGTGTGTGTGTGTGTGTGTGTGTGTGTATGTGAGCATGTGTGTGTGTGCATGTGTAAGCATGTGTGTGTGTGATAGAGCTCATTGAACTGTTTTGAAAGCTGATATATTATTATTGCTTTATTAAAAAGTTTATTACTATTTTAAGTAAACTTTTATTAAAATATCCTAGTCATTGGCAATCTGAAGAACATACTTGAATGTGTCAGCTGTGATGGTATATATCCATAATGGAAGCACTTGTGTGGTAGAGGAAGAACACTGAGCAGTTGAAGGCAATCCTTAGTTATATTATCAGTTTAATGCCAAAACAACATTAAAATAAAGCAAAACAACAAAACAAATAAAATATAGAAAGGGTACACTGAAAAGACTCCTCTTCAAAAATGAGTATATATTTCATAATAACCACCCCGAAGAGAATAATGAAATACTAACAGCATTGTGAATTCACACATTCATCACAAAGTCATTAGCAAACCCCAGTCCTTCAGACTTGCAATGCTGGAGAATTAGTTTTCTTATGTTTTGATGTTTCTACACTTTATTGATTTTTATTATGATGGTCTGTTTTCATTTGTTAATGTGTCAACTTGATTCCTTTAACATATCTAACCACCTGCAATGTCTGAGAATAAGATTTATGGCACTTATCTGCAATATATTTTCTAAATTAATTTTCTTATGTGATTTAAATAATGTTTGCATCCATGTTCATAAGGGTTATTTATTATATTATTGCTTGATGTAGTTTTTATATTTTAAGTCAATATTTTGCTATTGGTTTTTATTTGTGAACCTACATTATGTTCCTTTTTCTTCAGCTTTTTTGACCCAGCAAGTATAGAATTATCATTGCTTTTTGTTATTCATATTACCACTGTTGCTATTCTCCACTTCAGGTTTTTTAAATAGTTATTGTAGGAGTTGAGAATGGTCTGTCTTTATTGGGGCATCTGTATCATTTCACCCACTCAGAGGCACAGGAATCACTGTGGAAGACAGGGTGGAAAGAGTGTACGAATTAACGGCAGTAGAGTGCCAAGGACAGTATCTACTGAACACAGCAGAAAAATCTCATTTATGAACTTATCCGGAGTGTGATGACATACACAACACCTGAGAAAGTTCAAGCCAGATCAAATCCCAGCATGTAAAAGAAAGGTGAGTATGAAGTGTCCTCCATACCCAGCTGAAGAGATATTAATAAATCATAGCTGCTACAAGGGCTAGGTAGCTCTTTACGAGTGCAGCCTCTCATAAGTCAAGCATGCAGGAGAAGAAGTCCTCTCATCCATGTTTATGTAGCCAGCACAAATGGGACTTCCTGAACACACACACACATACATACACACACAAACACACACACAGACACACACATGAGCACACACACAAGCACACACGGGAACACCTATACATACACACACTCAAACATACACAGATACACACATGGACATACAAATACACACATACAAACTCTTACAAATGCAGATACACACACATACACACACACACAGACACACACGCACACACACACACAGGAGGACACAAGGTTAGATAGAGAAGGAACTTGAAGGAGGACTTGGGGAAGAGGTGACTATGATCTAAATATATTGCCTACAATTCTCAATGAATTAAACAAAGATTTAAAAATAAAATACTTTATGTAGGATTTAGGGAATGTGTCAATATCTCTTTTTCCCAGAATACTCTTCTGTCTCTTTCAGAGTGGACCTCTTGGTGGTGAGCTTTTCCAGTATTTTGGGTAAGAATGTTTTCATTCCATTTGCTTGCTTGGTATAGCATAAGATTGGAAGGAGCTCTTATGGTAGGCAGAGGACAGTCCTAGGAGGTTCTCTCCTTCTGCCATATGAGAACCATGGTCAAGCTCCAGTTTCAGCTCTGGCACGTATCTCTCCCAGAACCATTCTTCCCGTTTATATGCTTGAAACAATTTTATTTTCTAGATTGGCAAGGTGTTTTCAGCTTGTTAAGGGTGAATTTCTTTCTGAAGAGATGGGATCTGTACTTTATTGTATTGATGTCCTGGTAAAGGTAATATATCTTTGTTTTCAGATGCTTTAAAGATTTACTGTGGTGCAAAGGCACAGTCATTTTTTTCCCTAAGGCAGCCAGGCTGGCCTCTGTCAGTGTTCCCTTGGCTTTTCAGAGCCGTGGAAGTGTGTGTAGTGTAACTGTCGACTGCAGCTGCTTTTGCTCCCTTTCCTGCCTTTGGGATTCCATCTAGATATGAAATCTTTGCACCGTGTCCATAGCATTCTTTCTATTTTACCTGTAATTTTCTTTTTTACCCTCCCTTTTTGCTTTCTGTAGCTTTTCCTAGTTTCTCTTATATCTTTATCTTCAGGAGACTAATCTCTTACTTTGGGTATTGCTTTTTCTATATGTCTTTGAATTTTTAAGTTCTATTTTTTCCATTTCATTCTTTTCTTTTTTCTTTTCTTTTGTTTTCTTTTTTCCCCGGAGCTGAGGACAGAACCCATGACCTTGCACTTGCTAGGCAAGCGCCCTACCACTGGGCTAAATCCCAGCCCCTCATTCTTTTCTTGTATCCAAACATGTCATATAAATTCCATCTTTTAGTATATGTTCAATTTTCAGTTTTCTCAAAACCCTTCATTGCAGTTACTTTCAAACATTTATAACCACACTCCGGTGACTGATATGCAGGCACTGACGGCTTGTATTTCTCTGCTGGAATTAGTTCTGTTTTGCCTTTAGGCAATACCTACCTATGCTTTGCTGTTTACTTGTGAGTGCTGTAGTTGAAAATGGTACATGTTCCAGTGCTAGCTTACCCTTGAACCAACACCATCCTACCATTATGAGGGAGTTAGAATGAGATCGTCAATCTAACTGGAAACTTAGTTGGGTCCCTAGTTTTGTTCCCATCATAACAATTACCATCCCTAGAGCAAATGACAAATACACGAAATGAGAGGGTGAACCTCATGGTTCACTGATTTCTATCTAATGCAATTTCTTCCTATTGATCACATCAGATCAGAGATGTCCTTCCAGGTCCAGCATTTCATTCACATGACTCTTGGTTTTCAAGAATAACTTCAGTACCATAAGCTAATAATTGATTTATCACAAAACCAGCTATACCACTCATGGGTACATACTGAGAGGGCCCTATATCTTACTTCACAGGTTCATACTTATTCCTCTGTTGCTGATTCTAAATAATAAAAACATCCATGGTGCAGATAAATTGATGGATTGATGATGAAAATATGGTACATTTATAAGACAGAATATGATTCAGTTAATAAGAAAAGTAAAATCAGGAAATTGTAGATATGTAAACAGGACTGTAAACAAACATTCTGAGTGAGGCAACCCAAACTGAAAGAGACAAATAGTGCATGCTTTCTCTTCTGTGTGGACATTAGAATTTCAGCTTTAGATATGTGTGTTTTGATAAGAATAACCATAAAGGTAGAATGATATAATGGGGTAAGAGAGGATCTTCTAAGGAAGGGAAAAATAAAGTACATTATAGAGAGATTAGAGAGAGATGGGATGAAAAGGCAATGTTAAGGAAGGGAGGAACAACACTAAAAGCCATATGAAAAGCTGTATGTGTCCCTATGTCCATGTGTATGTTTGCATGTATGTGTAGTTTTACATGTGTTTGTGTGAATGTGTCTGATGCATGTATCTCTGCTTGTGTGTGTGTGTGTGTAGGTATATCTGTGTGTCTTAGTGTTTATGTGTATAAGTATGTATATATGTTTAGTTCTGTGTGTATATGTGTATGTGTGTGTATCTGTATATCCCCGTGCCTTCTGTATGTTTATGTGTATGTGTGATTGTGCCTATATGTATGTGGGTGTATGTGTCTCTGTGTGCATATATATATATATATCCATGTGTCTTCTGTATGTCTATTTGTATGTTTTTGTATGTGTTTGTGCCTGTATGTATATGTATGTATGTATGCATGCATGCATGCATGTATGTATATTCATGTGCATGTTTCTGTGTCTCTGTGTGTCTGAGTATTTATATATGTTTCTGAGTACGTATATATTGTGCCTCTTTGTATAGATATGTGTGTATCTATATGTCTATTTGTGTACGTGTGTGTGTGTGCATGTTTGTGCCTGTGTGTATTTATACATTATGTGTGTTCATATGTGTGTCTCTGTATCTCTGTGTTTTTGTGTATATGCATATATGTGAGTGTCTAACTGTTTGTTGGTATGTGTATTTGTGTCTGTATGTGTGTGTATGATGTGTGTTATACACATACTCTGTCACTCTTTAGCCTACTTTTCTACAGATACTGGGTCCCTTGCTACTTCAGCTTTCCTCTCAACACTGACATTACAAAGCAGCCCCCACTATGCCCAGCTTTTCATAGGTGCTAGGGATCTGAATCTAGCTACTCATGGCTATTCAGTGAACTCTACCCACTGAGCCTTCTTCCCAGCTCTGAACATGTTCTTTGAAGGATGGTACAAAATCAATGAAATTCATTTTAGATGAATAACTCTAATTACTTCAAATTTTAATTGCTGTGGATGATTTCCCCAGTAAAATCTACATCTAATGCTCATTGTTCCTAAGCAAAGGTCTCTTAAAATGGAGGGTGATTGCATATGTGCCTTTGAAAACTGACTTTTACTTAAATATTGCCTAACACAATAGATTGCAAAACATTTTTGAATCTGAAATAAAGCTGTATTATTATTATTATTATTATTATTATTATTATATTAATTTATTGGATGGCACTTCAGTTTATAACATCAACTAGGAGAATTTTGTGTTCTTCACAGCTAACAGTAATTATGATGAAACCTATGGTAGTTAATTTTTTATCCTCTCCAGTCATCTTTAATATAATATTCATCTCTGACCCCGTGAGCTTTGTAAGTGAAAACATTTGGCAAATTGCACATATGTATGTAGCTATTAAGTGTTATGGCTACAGTTAAACTATGATGGACTACAAGTTCATTTTCTATATGAGCTAAATCAGCACAGATGACGCTCGTGTCTGTATGACAGCTTTCCTGAATGTAACATTGCATTTTCCCATATAATCTCCCTATAAGGAAAGCACACAATACAAATTTTGCATTTGTTTAAAGCATTGTTCATTCAGAACCTTGTTGACACGTGCAAGTAGCTAGTGTCACAGAAAGCAGGGTCTTGATTGCTTATATTCATTTTCCAGACATTTTTGGTCAAACTTCCCATACTAAAGAACCATAATAAAACATACTGACATGTGTTTTAACTATGGGAATATGGTTTGAACATGGCAGGAAGAATAACTTAATGCTATGACCTTTGCTTTCGACTATAATCCTTGCTTATATTGTAGTACTGTCTTCAGTCATGAGGAGACGTTTTTAGTATTGTTCAGATGTGGAGACTGATGATTCAGTAGCTTTGTGATAAAGTTGAATGCAATAAAGATAAAGTGTAAAATTGGAAATGGTGCTGCTTATTGCTCAGTTAATGTTGAAGGTGATCTTATTTTGTTCTGTGGTTTCTTGGGTACTTCTGTGGTAGTGCTATGATACAAACAGCTAACCACCAAAAGAGAGTTACTATGTAAAGTATAGGGATGGACTTCCAACTTTTTTTTTAGTAAGAACTACCATGCACTGAGTCTCCAAAGAATTGTTAAATCTATAGATCGTCATTTATTAATAAATTGTTAATTCAGTTAAGTGGCCACATTAAAATATATAACTGAATACCCTTGTGAGTTTGTTCAAGACACTTAGTTTTGATGTATGTTAAAATATGTTAGTGAACTGTTTGTCCGTTTATTTTAAAGATTGGGTTTCTTTGTGTAGCCCTGACAATACTGGCCCTCTCTGTGTATAGACAAAGCTGGCCTTGAAATCAGAGAAATGACTGCCTCTGTCTCTCAAGTGCTGGCTGAAAAGTTGTGTGCCATCACCACCCAGACTCTTAGAATAGAATATTTTTCCTTTTGTTCTGGTATACATATACAATTTATGGCCAAAACATACCATATGCAACTGTTGAATAATGAAAATCATTTGTTAGATTAAAGTGAATTTAGTTTAGATTTCATGTATGTCTAGTGGTGAGTAAATCTTCCAATTTACCTTTAGGGCTTGAGAAACTCATTCAAGTTCATCTAAAAGAGTGGCAGTGCCTGTGTTGGGAACCATTATTCTGGAAGAAAAGTGCTCTCACAGAGATCCATGATGCACTCCACTGACAGACTGCTTCTGATCTTGAGGTAATCTATCTGTCTCATCAGAAAGACTAACAGGGTATTCTTCTTCGAGAGTGTGACAAGTAAGTATATCTACAATCCATGATTGAAGCTAAACACACTGGAAGCTGATATATCAGCATAATAAGATAATTTTGATAAACTATCTGGAGAGATAGTTCTATGGGTAAGAGCACTTTTTGCTTTCTTTTTTTCAATTAAGTTTATTTATTTATTCACATTATAACTCAATATCACTCCTTCCTCTCTTTCAGTAACCCCAGAATCTGTTTTCTCAGAAATGTGAGCTTGCTCCCCAAAACAAAGCTACTATTGATCATGGTGTTGTTTTGAAGGTGTCTTTTATTTCTTAGATATTTTCATTTTACAATGTTAAAATGTACAATAGTGATTATTAAGAGTATAGTACTAGACAACTTAAAAAAACTATTTGTTTCATAAAAGTAGTTTTTTTTAACTTATTGATTCTTTGCAAGTTTTAGATCATACACACCAAACTTGCTTATCATTCCCTCATATCTGCCCTTTGGAAGATATGCAACCTTCCCCACAAAACAAACAAAAAATTCACACAAATAATCAGACAAAAAAGCATAGAAAATACCTTATCATGGAAGCTGTGATATGTCACAGCATGTCCTACAGTATATCATTCTGTCCATACATCTTTACTCGCAAACATTCATTGCATGAGTCAGTAGTTTAGTTTGAGATCTCTGGCTTCTGAGACACCATCAGTCTTGAACCCTCACCAGGCCTCCTTCTTGTTATCCTCTTGCTGCTCTTTGTTATGGAGATCCTGCATCTTTGGGCCACCCAACCATTTGCAGATGATATAGATTCTGTGGTTCGTAAACTCAAGCCCTGGATCTTGGCAAGGGCGGTAGCTGAGTTGGACAATGTGCCAGGTCTCCTATTTCTGCACCCCAGGGCGAGATCTCCAGCATTAGTTGGGCTAGACCACCCAATGCTACCCAACAGCAGGGAACAGGGTCAGTTCTTATGCTTTCATGCTCTTTGAATATCTCACCCAGGCCCACACCTGTATAGTCAGATCTACCTTGCTGCCTAGTCAAGGCACAGGGGCAACTCTTCTAAGTACTGCAGCTAGTGAGGGGTTGGGTCAGCTCTCCCACATGCACACTCTCAGGGGCTGGCTCACCCATGCCTTTGATATCGAGGTGAAATTATTTTTATAGGAATATTTCTTATGTTTTAATTATATCCTGCCAAACCCAAAACAAAATTGTAAGTACAATGTAAGTAAAATCTAGTGGCATAGTAGTAACATGTTTTCCTCATAGGTGTGAGAACTTATTTTTCAACACACAGAAAAAAAAATCACATGTGGTGGTTTACTCCTGTAATGTCAGCCTTGAGAAGGCAGTGAAGGAGGATCCCTGCTGATTGCTGGTCAGCCATTTTAACCTACTTGCAAAAGTTCTAGACCAATTAAAGACACTATCTCAAACAAAGGTGGATGTCTACTACATGAGACATTGTTCTCTGTCCTCTACACACCAATGTGCACATAGGTATTTGGGTTCCTGTAAACACTCTCTCTCTCTCTCTCTCTCTCTCTCTCTCTCTCTCAAAAAATCTACCATTCAGTAACATTCAGCTTATAAGTATTAAGTTGATATAAGAAATGACAATTTGCTAAAGCCAAAGTATTAAAGTGTCTTTTATATCCTAAACCTCAGGTCTCTGTGAATGTATTATGACTGTTACACTGGGAGAACTCCTACGTGGAGTTTCCAGCACTTTTTCTCTACTTTCACTGTTTTGTGACACTTATTCCTAGATCATTTTCAAATATTTCTTTTCATATAGCAATGATGAACATTTACACTATACCTTTCTTATGTTATTATTAATTTTCTATAATTAAAGTCATCAGTTGTCACCAGGAAAAGAAAAACATAGTAAGAAGGATTGAAGGCAAAAATTAAATAATGACTTCCTCCAGGTCATTTCAAATTAAGCTAAGATATCGCAACAGTCTGTCATTCTCATGCTGCTGAAAGGTCAAGAATCCCTGACTTGGGTGGATAGCATGGAGGGTTCGAGATGATGTATTGATCAATTCATCAGACTAAAAGAACTTCTGTGTTCCACACAGTGATCAGGTCACCATCCACTTTTATCATTTTTCAATGCCTCTCTGATTCTCAATGTTTACCTCTGTGATTCCGTATGGAGTTATTAATTGATTGATTAATTAATTGATTAATGTTACCTACAAATGTTTTAAAAATTCAAACAAACAAGGCCAACCAATAATATATACATTATGTTTGAATCTCAACTTTTGGTTGTGAAACTAATTATCCACATAGATAAAAATGGACCATTTCCCTATACATTCTAGTAATAAGATCAAAATTTCCACTATGCATTTGTTTTATCTAATCATTTTAGTTTAGAGTTATAGATATTGAAAATATTTTGTTAATATGTGGATTATTTTCTTATTTCTTTAGAATCTATTAAATAATGCATATACACCATGTGTATATAATAGTTTTTAAAAACGTAATAGTATATACATCCCCAATTTCATGTCCAAAACTTTTCCCTTCCAGAAAAAAAAAATTTAGTATCCACCCTGATATGTAAATCCATTTGGAATCGAATTTTATGTAAGTGATCTATTATGAGCTGAATTATTGTCCCATGTTCCCCTAATTTGTATATTCAAGCATTTGAATGCCTTTAGACTTAAAAAAAAGTGATCTAAAATTTTTACTATGTTAAATAAACAATTAGACTGATCCTCCATTTGTGTCACTAGTGGTTTTTTTTTCAGAAGAAGAAATTGTGGATGGGTAGTTATAAGCAGAAGACTGCCTGAGAGAATGAGGGTGTGGCCCCGGACAATCCAAAAGAGGCCTGGAAGCCTGGGAAAGACAGTTCACTTCATAGGCCCTTGTTCTTGATCTCCCATCCTCCAAACTGGCAAATGTATAAAATATTGTTTCAGACATGTTTCCTGCAACTACACTCATCTCAGGAACCTGTTCTTTCCTTCTGTCCCTGCCGCTCCACGGCCTCTCCCGGCCACTGTTCAGAATTTCATCCATGCGATACTCAGTGTCTCCTCACTA
The DNA here is from genome assembly GCF_021556685.1 of Rattus norvegicus. Lineage (NCBI taxonomy): Eukaryota > Metazoa > Chordata > Mammalia > Rodentia > Muridae > Rattus > Rattus norvegicus. Next base: position 35,372,275 of record NC_141553.1, read on the forward strand.
CCTATGGCTCTGTCGGTTTGCCCAATTCTACACTATTGTAATTACTGCAGATTGACTAGGAAGAAAGGAAATCTATTCTGCAGCAAGAGAGCAGAACCAGGAAAAACCTGTTGTTCAAAATGATCTCACAGAATAGCAGCAGCAGAAGTCCAGAAGATAGATTTTTCAAATTGTTAAAGAAAAACAACTATCAACCATCCCTTAAGCTCTCAAAAAATATCACTTTTCAAGGAAGCGTGTAAAAACAGTAGAAACAACACCAGCTAGATCTGTGTTCTAGAATATATTTCAAAAGAAAACTAAAAATAAAGATTTGTGCCACAGGGAAAGAGAGCCAAGAACTAGCTCATGTGACAATGAGTACATTGGAGAGCTTATTTCTGGGTTATCCCCTCAGGGATTGGTATCTCTTTGTTTTGTTCTTGTTTTTGCTTTTTCCAACCCCAAATTTAAGTGTACTCCTCTACAGGTTTACTTATATAAGGGTTCACTGCTGTTGGAGCTACTGTTAAGAAAAACGCCTGCTACCTGTTTCTTTTTTTTTTCCCTTTCATTGGATATTTTTTATTAACATTTCAAATGTTTTTCCCATTCCCGGCTTCCAGGACATAAGCTCCCTATCCTCTCCCTCTCCCCTTCTTCTATAAGAGTGTTCCCCTCCCCAACCACCCCCCTTCCTCCCCACAGCCAACCTTCCCCTACTGAGGGTCCAACCTTGGCAGGACCAAGGGTTTCCCCTTCCATTGGTGCCCAACAAGGCCATCCTCTGCTACACATGCAGCTGGAGCCATGGGTCAGTCCATGTGTACTCTTTGGGTAGTGGTTTAGTTCCTGGTTGCTCTGGTTGGTTGGCATTGCTGTTCTTATGGAGGTTGCAAATGCCTTCAGCTCCTTCGATCCTTTCTTTAATTCCTCCAACTGGGGTCACATTATCAGTTTGCTGCTAGCCTTTGCCTCTGTATTTGACATACTCTGGCTGTGTCTCTCAGGAGACATCTATATCTGGTATTTGTTTAGGGTTTGTGTGTTTTGGTGGTGAGATTTTAACTGTTGGATTGTTGGAGGCTGTGATGAGTGAACTAGTGAGAGACTGCACACAGGACTACCTCCACTTCCTAAAGAGAATGTGTGTTGTCGTAAAATATAAATAATATAAAAATACTGTGGTCTTTACCCTGCTAGCTCTGGCACCGTAGTGTTCCCAAGATGTCTGCTAGATATCTTGGCGGAAACACATCCCCACTCCTCGGCAACCCAGTGTCTCTTGCTGCCACACACTTTCCTACACTCAAACCCTCACATAAAAGAACACACAACACAATAATCTTTGACCCAACTGATAAGATATAATTGCCCACTTAAACATACAAAGCCCGGTACCATCCATACCTTAGGAACATTAATAACAACCTGTAAATACACAGAGCAGAATCTTAAAGTCACCTGCCATGGCTTCTCACTCTGTCCTCTTCCTTTCTCTCCTAGTCTCTTCCTCTTCCTTCAAACTTTTCTCCCGCCCATCCTCCCTTCTCCTCCAATGACAGGCCTCTTTCTATCATGTACCTGCCCCTCACCTGTACTTTACAAATTCAATGGGGAGGTTCTGGTGAAGTCACCTGAGTCCTGAGTATCTACGGGACTAGGCAGCTGTACTTGGGGCAGTCGAATTAGCAGCAAAATACAGATAACTTCAGGGCAAACCACAACAAATGTGTCCCACCAAGATCTGGACTAGAAGAGTTCCCAGGTTGACGTCAACATTGACATGGCCCGGTAACAATTGTGTGGCCCCTGTGGATTAGCAATGAAGCTTTTGTAGCTATGAAGAATTAAATGATTGCTACTATCTTAAAAGCAAAACAGAGCCTGATGGCTTTGTTTCACAGAGAAAGCTGGGTAGCTCTTTTCAAATGGTATCTGTATATAAAAGCTTGACAATAAAAAGTTCTTAGAGAAAAAACAACACATAATAGAAACAGAAAAACAATAACTGGCATAATTTTACAGTGTTGTAATGTCTTCTTTTTCTTAATAACAATTTCCAAGGACTGCTAATTATGCCTTGCATTCTCTTACTGATTTCTTTAAATGAACTCTCTCGTAGCATTTATTGTAAGACTAAAGCAATATCGTTTTGTTGTCTGATTTCTTCTTGTCACATTTTCGAGGGCTTGTTGCTTCACATTATTAATGGGTGAGTTCTAGTGGGACTTTTCTGATACCCATGTTATCTTTCTTGTCTGTCACTTCATATTTATCTCTCTGCATGGAAACTTAGACTTCAGAAGACAGGCAGCTCAGTAAGTATCAGCTTGGTGTTGCACAGACAAAAGGACCCAAGTTTTCACCTCCTTTCTGCAAATGCTAAAAAACACGGTGGCTGTACCATACATGAAGAGAAGCTTTACTGTTGGTAAAATACCTAAATTGTTTCCAAGGTGGCTTCACAGTTCTGCTTTCCCAACAACAGAAAATGGTTGTGCATGTTGTTCCACAGTTTCACCCAAATGCAGTGATCTCAGTGTACTGAATTCCGGCCATGGTGGAAGCTATGTTATGGCTCTTTTGGTGTTAGTTCCTTAATGATCTGTGACATTAGATATTATTTACTGTAAGATTTTACATTTAAATATTTTTGGGGTGTTTATAATGATCTCTCATGAGAAGTACAGTTTTTTTTCTTTTCTGAACATTATTTTCAGTCTTAGTGTTAGAATAATTCATGTTGACAGTACAAAATAGTATTCACTCGGCTTCTGTTTTTTGAAAGAGATTATAGCTAACAGATATTATTTCTTGCTCATGTATTTTATAAAAGTCACCAGCAAGCTCATTTGGGTATGTGTTCTTTTTACTTTGAGGGTCAGTATGAAGGGCTAAAGAGATGAGCAGGGTTGTGGTCCATGACCCATGCAGGCCTTCTGCTTGTTCATTCAGCCTTAATAAGCCCACGTGAGCCCTGCTTAATTGCTTCAGTGAACCATGGTCTCCTGGTGTCCTTCATCCCGTCTGAGTCCCGCAACCTTTGCTACCCCTCTTCTATAGGGTTCCCAAGGCTCCAAGGAGAGGAAGCCCATGGATTCGTCCAGTTTAGACTCTGTCTCTGAAAAATGTCTGGTTGTAGCTCTCTGTACCCACTCCTATCGGACACTAACCAAACAGGATACCAATCTACTAGCAAAGCAAAGTATCATTAGAAATCATTTCAGTGTGTGTGTGTGTGTGTGTGTGTGTGTGTGTGTGTGTGTTGTGTTGTTTTGTTGGGTTTGTTTGGTTTCTACCAATTGTGTTCCGTTTTACCTTGTATCTCTGATTCCTGGCCATCCAGGCAGTGTACTTCCTTTCATTGGGTGGGGCTCAAGTTAAAACAGACAATGATTGGCCACTCCTACATGATCTATTTCACCATTATCCCAGGACATCTTGCAATCAGGTGGAGGGTTTTGTGGCTGGTGTGCTGTCCTGGTTTCTTTTTCTTTAGCCTGTCGAATGAATACCTCCTTGCACCTACAAAACTGGAATATAGGAGAGTGACCCTAGCATGGACTCCTAGTAATGTGGGATACTGAGCCTACCATCTTTTGAAGCCAGGTGGTAGGTTAAATCCCTTTGAGCTGTTGATGGAGGGGGTCCCAGAGGAGATCCCTAAATAGCACAGGCTGATTCTATAAACAAAGATTGTTCCTTGAAAGCTAACGTTAAGCCCCAGTGTAGAAGACAAAATCCATACAGTTTATTAATATAGAGAAGTCAAACTACTGAGACCATTTGCTCTTTAAAAGTCATGAAGGCTGTAAGTAGGGATATATCCTGGTAGGCAAGAAGGAAAGATTCTGCCTTTCTTTTGAAACCTCTACTCCAGATCCATAAGATCATCAATAAAGCTTTAGAGTCAAATGTAGGCATCATGATTTTTAAAGTCAATTGGAAAACTTATGAATATTCTGTCTCTCTGTCCCAGTGACATACATGAAAATCTTTGTGTTTGAAGACCTCAAAGCCAGTATTATGTCCAGCTGACTAGAAATTCCAAAAGGTAGTCGCTCGAACAGGAGTTAGTGTGAATTCACTTTAAATCTCAAGTACAATCTTCATTAGTTCTTGAGATGATTGTAAGTCTGGTGAAAGGCTATTTTCCCTTCAGTCCCTATAGGGGTATGTCCTGTATTGACTGCCTCACCAAACATTCTACTTGATGTGAGAGGTTCACTCTGTTTCTGCTGACAAATGGTATGTGGGGGATTGTATATATGAGTAGGTCATTTTGACTCTGCCCTATAACCTTAAGTGACCATTGAGAAGTGGGTGACAGCACCTGAGGCAGTCAGTGTTGATGTTAAACCTGAGAAGCCTGTCTTACCTGACCAGGTTGGTTGGACAGGTGCATTTCCAGCTTAACAATTATGCATTGATCTAAATTAACATGGCATCTTTTGTTATAGTGAAATTCCATAGTGTTTAGTGTCTTGTATACTGTGCATACCTGACATTACCCTATCACAGTGAGTGATCTGCAAGGTCTATTTTACATAATAATGTAGAATAGAGAAAAACTCAATCCAAATGACCGGAAATATTTTTTGATATGCAAATCATAACTTATCTCCTTTTCAAGAGATATGGCTTCCTCACAGTATCAAAGAAGGAATCAAATTCAATGAGGCAGGCAAAAAATAAGAGTCTGAAAGGGGTGGTGGTGGAAATATTGGATTCATACATAAGGGTTTAGCACATTAAGGGAGGTCCACTTTTTCATATTTAAAGAAATAAATTTCCTACTAAATCTGTTTTGAAATGTTATTGCTGCTAAGACTGAACCCCCAGTGAACTAGACTGTTGGGGGGAGGGGGACAATGGGGGGAGGGTTGGGAGGGGAACACCGATAAGAAAGGGGAGGGAGGAGGGGGATGTTTGCCCGGAAACTGGGAAAGGGAATAACACTCGAAATGTATATAAGAAATACTCAAGTTAATAATAAAAAAAAAATTAAAAAAAAAAGAAATGTTATTGCTCACACCCTACCTCCAGTCCCCAGTGCTGGCTTGCTTTTGCTCACTTTTCAACCCCAGCTAAGGTTTTAAACAATAGGAGAGGCTTTAGAAGAAAATTGGACATAATACTATCATAGGAAAAATCAGGAATTACTTGGTTCGTATGTCTTTATGTCTTTTGGGCAGTAGATATTATTCAATAACCTAAAACCTGATGGATTTTTCTTCTTATCAAAATTGTAAATTACTACTTCCTTGATACTAAAACATTTTGGTTATTACCACTAATTATTAGAATGTAAATGAAGGCCGTGGGTTGAATTATCATATTAGGGACTGTTTACATCTAGTTTAGTTGAAAGAGATTTTCTTGCAGATGTCAGTTTCTCCTCTCTGACACTCACAGTATACACCAAATCAAAGCAATTCTATTGTTCACAAAATGTGCAGGTGCCTTTCAAACGGTACATAGATGTGGAAAAATAGCAGGCAAAACTCTGTCTGCCTGTTCCTCCTCCACAGAAGAGACACAAAGTCTCCACGAATAATGCTCTGGGAATGAAGGGCTGTTAATGGTTCCTGAAGCTTCATTGTTTCTGACTCTCCTCATTAGAACTGTCACATCTTCCATGGGGGCTGCATGGCAGTTCTGGTGTGAACTTAATGAACTAGCCAACCTCTTTCAAACCAGGCTGGAGATAATTAACTCTTCCAACTACAACAAACATTTGAAGCAAAAGCAGCACTGTCAGTGACAAGGCATCCCAGAGAACCTAGCAATTTTATAGTTATTAAATATGAAACTGATTTTCATGTCATTTTTTCTATGCTTACATTTTCCTATGCGAGATGCTTGTTATTAGGCTTACTCCAGATTCTTTTTTAATTATTAAATTTAATATTAAAATTAACTTATTTACATTCCAAATGTTGCCCCACTCCCAGCTGGGGTGGGTCTCCCCTTCCAGAGTTCTTCCTCCAATCTTCGGGTCCCACCTTCACCTCTAGGAGTATGCTGCCCCTTCCACTGGCATCAAATCTCTCTAGGATTAGGGACATCCTCTCTGACTGAGCCCAGACAAGGTAGTCCTCTGCTACATATGGGGGTGGGACAGGAGGTATGCTCTTTGGTTCATGACTCAGTCCCTGGGAGCTCGTCCAGGTTAGTTGACACTGTTGATCTTCCTATGGGGTTGTCAAGCCCTTCAGTTCCTTCAGACTTTCCCCTAACTCTTCATAGGGGTTGTGGACCTCAGTCCAATGCTGCTGGTAGTGCCTTTCAGAGAGGACAGCCATGCTAAGCTCCTATCGACATAGCACCACTCTTATTCCAGAATCTTAGTGCTTCCTGTGCAAAGAGAGAATGTTTCCTTATTTTGGTTCCTCCTGCAGTGAAGCCTAGAAAAACAGCTGTATGTGCATGTAAATTGCAGGGCCATTTTCATACTTTTCAAAGGATGAGCATGTTTCAGCGAATAGTTGACGGTTGTTGAGCACAGAGAGAGATAATTTTCTTTACTGTTGGAGAAACATAATGTAGTCAAGAAAAATCCATTATAAATAGGTGAATAATAGTATCTTTTATGCTAACCTATTGTTTTTGAATAGCTGTGTTTTTATGATTTGTATTCTTCTTAGTCAATGTTTCCTTTAAAAAAGTGAATTCCAAACATTAAATAAGTATCAAAATACTATAAAACAAATAACTCAAATGGAAGGGGTGAAAAGAGCCTTCCCTGGTCTCCTTGCCCATGCTTTCCTCTCCCAAGGACATGTTGAAACTTCAGTAGGCCAAGAGCAGACCACCACTACCTGAGCTATCCTAGTTAGAAGCCATGAGCTACTTTTTCACAGGTCTATCTGAAGGACTCAAACTTACTCTACACACAGTAACTATTTCAGCCACAGTGACAAATCCCCACTCAGTGTGTCCAAAGAGATTGAAGCAGGATTGAGAATAAGTACGTTCTCAACCTTCAATAGGATTTAAAAAGAGTGCCCTTCAACATAGGAATGGATACAGAAAATGTGGTACATCTACACAATGGAATATTACTCAGCTATCAAAAACAATGACTTTATGAAATTCATAGGCAAATGGATGGATCTGGAAAATATCATCCTGAGTGAGGTAACCCAATCACAGGAAAACACACATGGAATGCATTCATTGATAAGTGGATATTAGCCCAAATGCTCAAATTACCCTAGATGCACAAAACACATGAAAATCAAGAAAGATGACCAAAATGCGAATGCTTCACTACTTCTTTAAAAGGGGAACAAGAATACCCTTAGGAGGGAATAGGGAGGCAAAGTTTAGAACAGAGGCAGAAGGAACACTCATTCAGAGCCTGCCCCACATGTGGCCCATACATATACAGCCACCAAACTAGATAAGATGGATGAAGCAAAGAAGTGTAGGCCGACAGGAACCGGATGTAGATCTCTCCTGAGAGACACAGCCAGAATACAGCAAATACATAGGCGAATGCCATCATTAAACCACTGAACTGAGAACCGGACCCCCGTTGAAGGAATCTTAGAAAGGACTGAAAGAGCTTGAAGGGGCTCGAGACCCCATATGAACAACAATGCCAAGTAACCAGAGCTTCCAGGGACTAAACCACTACCCAAAGACTATACATGGACTGACCCTGGGTTCCAACCTCGTAGGTAGCAATGAATAGCCTAGTAAGAGCACCAGTGGAAGGGGAAGCCCTTGGCCCTGCCAAGACTGAACCCCCAGTGAATGTGATTGTTGGGGGAGGGCAGTAATGGGGGGAGGATGTGGAGGGGAACAGCCGTAGAGAAGGGGAGGGGAAAGGTTAGGGGGATGTTGGCCTGGAAACTGGGAAAGGGAATAACAATCGAAATGTAAATAAGAAATACCCAATTTAATAAAGATAAAAAAAAAAAGAATAAAAACAGTGACCAGGTGTCTGATGCTACTGTTTACACTGTTGTATCATTCTACCTGACTAGTTTCTCTTGATATAACTTATTCATGTAATTTTTTTGAAGATTTTTAAGGAGGATTCTCCCTACTGAAGTATCTCAATATGATTATTTCTTTTAGATTATATTAAGTAGTTATATGGATAAGTATGTCTAATGAAATTGACTTAGACAAAATCTGATCTAGAGATGACTGACCATAAATAATGTTTCTTTTGAGTAATTTTATGAGTCATTAAGCAGAATTGGAGGAATTCTCTCATTTCTTATTTTAATGGATCAGTTAAACCTTTGTTGATAGCCGTCACAAAGCCTTGATAAAGAACAGGTTATTTATAGTGCTTGGGTCACAGCTTTTGTCTGGGTTTGAGAAGGGAGGGTCCTTCCACATTCCTTTGTAGAAGAATTAGTTCTTAAAATGAAAAACAAGTAGCACCTTCAGTACAGCATCTAAGCCCTGTAAATTAAGATGAGCATGAGACTATTAATTTGGGCTCAAAGTAATATCATCAAAAGTATTTTGTTGTTCATACATAAGAGATCATGTATGAGAATGTGTATTACAAATTATTTATTTGCCAAGACATCTCATGATCTAAATTGGAGGCTTTATTAACAAACATATTATCAGGAATAAAGCTTGATTTTGAGCCTAGGTAAAAAATGTTAGAGCTGGTCTCCCACTTTATAATCTCAAACATGCACCGGTTCTAATAAATATCACAATTCATATCATTTTGAAAATGGTAAAGTTGATTATCCATTTTATATTTTAATTGAATTAATGTGAAAAATCTCAGTGAAATAGAGAAAAGAGATGGAGAGAATAGTTAAGGCTAGTTATTAAGACAATAATAAAAGCGAGACATAAGCATAAACATAGTCTATGTGGAGTTTCAGTTTGCACATTCTATACATAGTCATATGATGAATGATTTTCTCGTATTTTTGTTAAATGCATTAAAAAAGTATCAAACGTCCCTCAAGCATGTAGAATGTGCATGCTGAGTCCTACGTATATCGTAATTTTTGCTTTTCTCTGAGGTCTAATGGGTCAGAGACCGTTCCCTACCACCCTGCTGGACTTGTCCTAAAGCCCAGGTAAACTGGATTTATGCATTTCTTTGGTTCCAGGCTTCATTTCCTCAGCGTCCTGATTTTGTTGTTATTGTTACTGTAAAATGCCACTTATTTTCTGTTGCTGTTGACTTTTGGACCCTTTTACTTTTCAAAAACACACAAGACAAATCAATGCAGTGTCCTCAAATCAAAGACTGTCATCCTAATGGGAGGTGAACATTTGCTGAGAAAGGCAGGATGGACCATTAAGAAATAGAAATCTGCCAATTAGGAAAGATTATTAAATAGTATTAAATTTAGAACACAATCAGACAGAAGAGAGTAGGTCACACTGTGACACCAAATGCATAAAGCGAGGTGCTAGCCTGGTGGATTAGAGAAACTATGATGCTATATTCACTAGTCAATCTAAGAAACCCGCGAAGCTATAATAGCCTCCTGACTATTGAACTTGTCACTCTGCAAAGTGTTTCCAAAAGAATTTTTGATTACAGGAAATTGCACAGTGACACTCACGGATGCATTCAAATCATTTCACAATTATACCCTATCTAGTGCTATTTACAAACACCATTAAATTTTCTTTCATTTCATTTCTCAACTCTGCAAGTTTTCGAATATCTAAAAATTAACAAAGATATTTCTAGCTCGTGTATTTTGATCCAGCTCTTCATTTACTCCTTAAATTACTTAATTGCGGAATAAAATGTAGGCAAAAAAAATAAAATGTACCCAAAAACACAGACATACAGTGTAGTGCACAATGACTTTTCCCAATCCTAAAACGAATACTTAGCAAACACCCACAGTAAGAAACGGCATTCTACAAGTTAAAGTGAAGTGTGTCCTTCTCTCCCATCTGCAACATTCCCTAATCCACCAAACCAGTCCCCAGAAAGAAAGGGGAAATGGCCACACATGTGTCATTTTAATCTACCCACCAAGGCATTTTAGAATGCCTTTCTCAGATCAACCTTAAGATTTGTGATACTCATAAAAAATTATATTTACTCAGACTTTCCTACTTTTTGACACTGGGGTGACTGGCCTGGCAGACAACAAAATATGCTACCTGGTATAATAAAACATTATTTTGTTTTGCCAATATGGGGTATATGATGAAGGAGTTGGGAGTGATGCTAATTAAGTATCATATAATCTCTGTAAACATATGTGATTAGCAGACACACATAATCAATCTTTTAGCATGGATTTAAAACAGGCGAATGCCAGCAGCAAACCACTGAACTGAGAATAGGTCCCCTATTGAAGGAATCAGAGAAAGAACTGGAAGAGCTTGAAGGGGCTCGAGACCCCAAAAGTACAACAATGCCAAGCAATCAGAGCTTCCATGGACTAAGCCACTACCTAAAGACTATACATGGACTGACCCTGGACTCTGACCCCATAGGTAGCAATGAATATCCTAGTAAGAGCACCAGTGGAAGGGGAAGCCCTGGGTCCTGCTAAGACTGAACCCCCAGTGAACTAGTCTATGGGGGGAGGGCGGCAATGGGCGGAGGGTTGGGAGGGGAACACCCATAAGGGAGGGGAGGGGGGAGGGGGGTGTTTGCCCGGAAACCGGGAAAGGGAATAACACTCGAAATGTATATAAGAAATACTCAAGTTAATAAAAAAAAAGGAAAAAAAAAGAAATAAAAATAAATAAATAAATTAGAAAAAAAACAGAATTATTAGCATTCCAAAAAAATATTACAATTATTAAACAGCTTGGATATAAGAAAATAAGAGTCAAGAATGTAAAACACAAATGTATGAGCTTCTCCTTAGACCACTACTGAAGGAAGAGGGTATTGTGGGTTATAAATGTGAAATTAAGCTTAACAAAGCATATGTTGTCAGAGCACATGTTTTACTAGGCCAAAAACACGGCCATTAAGATCTGGGAGTAATACTAAACTTATTTCTAAATGCTGATTTCATCAAAAAGGATATAAATATTTTGGTAAATTAACCAATTTTGTGTTTTGAACATATATTAATCAGGGGTGGAGAACTTACATAAAGGGGGACAGCACCTACTACCCTTTTAGAGGGGCTGGGTTTGGTTCTTAGCACCCTTTCAGCACCCTTCTCTGGCCTTTTTAGGCACCACACACATATGTGGTATACAGACTTAAATGCAGGTAAAACACATACACTTTAATATAGTAAAAAAATATACTAATGGCATACCATTATATTACCATTACCATTAGTATATATTTTACTATGTGAAGGTCAATAAATAATCTAAAAATATATTACAAGAAGCATTTTTGCAAGCAGTTGGATTCGAATTGCCAACATCTGAAACTACTTAAAAGCTTTATTTGGGCCCCAGGTTTCCTAAGTTTTGATGCCGTGAGCCTGTGATGAGGGAGACAGTAGACACAGTGCAGAGGGTAGGACACCCGTATCTATTTTCTTCCCCTTTGTTTCCTCTGAGCCTCCATACCCCTTGATGATGCCAGGCATACTCACAGTGGGTTTTCCTTGCTTAGTCAGTGCCCTCTGGAAAAGCATTGACATATACACACCCAGAAATATGTTTTTATTCATCCCCTAAGCATCTCTCAATCCCAGCCAACTGATAAGATTAACCATCATGACAAGAGATACAAAAGCACAAATTTACTTGCTGAGATTTAATTTTGATTGAAAGCTTTCTCTACCACACATAAAAATGTTAAACAAGGAAATTATTGACAATTTTAAAATAAACACAAGTGTGTGTGTGTGTGTGTGTGTGTGTGTGTGTGTGTGTGTGTGTGTGTGTTTGCCTGTGGGAGTGTCTTTGGGTCTCGGTCTAGGTGGCCTGGAAATTTTTTAAACAATATTACAATTTCCAACAAGGTAAATTAACCTTTACCCTCCTCTCTGGACCTCCCCACTGCCTGGGTATCAAGTTGGTTGGTAAAATAAATTGACAACAGAAATAGTAAATAAATTTGTATTATACAATTTCATTTTTTTCCTAAAGAGTTTAATATGTATTTAGAAGATAGGGGTGATATAAGAGGTCAATTTGATGTCACATAGGATTTTATGACTATATATACAATATATATGAATTTGGAGATAGACTATAAGATATAGGGAAGGAGTAATAATGCTATAATTGTAGTGAATTTTCCTGAGACTATCCACAAGCATTGCCTGGCTCTGGTTGGGGGAAATGAACCATTTAAAAACGGCTTTGAGTTTTTTGTAGAAGATTGCAGGATTGCTCTTGCTGCCTACTGTTAAAATTCTAATCCCCAAACAATAAACATAACCCTTGTATTTCCTGGCAGTCAGACTCATAAAAGGAAAAGAGTTTGGCCAATCAAACCACGATGGGTTTGGAACACACTTGCAAAGTCAGAGGCATTCCACAGAGATAACTCTGTGATCAGAATCATAATGTTTGAGAGAGAACTGGCAGGAACTTGTAAGCGAAAAACAGATTTATGCAGAACTATTTGCCTTCTCTAAAATGAGAAAAATCAATTTTCAAACAAGATCTCCCATGAAATTACAAACTGGTGATCAATTTTATTCACTATTCATAAGTACTTTGCTCCTTACAAAATGATAGAACTTTCAGGATAGAGTCATCGGCACCTGTTGATCAAGCTTTTGCAACATCAATTTACCATGCTACTCTGGCTGAGAAGAGGTATATGTGTGGTACATGAGAAGACAGACACATGTAAATATGAGCTATTGATAGGGTCTATTGGCTACTGGAAACTACAAAGGAAAAAACCATATAAATATTATATCTACATCAGAAAAAAGTGGAGATTGGGGTTTTGGTTCTGTAAGTTAATAAAATATTACAAGGATGTATTACAAGGACAAATATTTAGAAGGCTGAAGTTCTGGAAGCAAATGTGTTCTTCTGAGACTATGATCTTCTTTGATAATTATATTTATAAATATATTCAGAGGGAAGGAAGCAGTACAGAATTGTGGGTGTCATGTAACTCGGATTTGAAGGATTTCTTCAAGGAGCCCCTAATAAGAAAAACAGAAGCAAGGTAACTATTTATTACTATCATAATTTTAGCTATATAAATGGCTTGCTTGCCTATTTGTCTGTGTGCCGAATGTATGCTATACCCATGGAGGCCGGAAGAGGACTTTGGATATCCTGGAAATGGAGTTACGGATGATTGTGTATCACCATGTGTATACTGAGAATCTACTCTTGGACTTCTAAAAGAGCATCTGGGTAAACTTAATCTCTTATCTATCTACAGACACAAAACCACACTTTGAAGATGCTATGCTGATACTTTAAAGGAAAAAGTCATATATGCTTTCAGGGGAAACAAAACAAAGAAAAAAACAAAAACAACAAAAACCATGCTGCTCCTTTAAATGACTGAAGACCTGCTTCTTTAGTTTCACTTGGGGGCAACACAGCTTTAGAAGGAAAAAGTGAAAATTATGATATTACGAGGTAAGGAACTCATCCTTTTTAGGGGCCTTGAACAAAATTTTCTCATTTTACTTCTAAATTCTTCACCCAGAGCTATATCTGACTTTCATGTTTGTTTTAACATGTAATGAATGAAGAAGCATGGAATTCAATTGAATATGCCCAAAATGGTCCTTCTTTTCCAAAGGAGTACTCAGCCATTAGTGAATGGATGTACATGAGTTTCTCCAATGAGCACCATGATTTGTTTGCTTGGAAAGATATCCCTTGGGATTGAACCGCTGTAGCTTTCAGGTGGGCAGAGGCAATGTGTGCCTGCAACTTGGAGACGGAAGGTGGGAAATAGTAGAGGAGGAGGAGGAAGAGGAGGAGAAAGAAAAATAAAGAACATTGGACTGTTTTGTTCCAAATTGTGTCCCAGAGAACTTAGAAATTACAAGGGCGATTAGAAAAACCACTGCTGAAAGTAGCAGGGGGATGAGGTTTTGCTCAGCGGGTTACAGTGAAGAGCAGAAAGGTCATCAGAGAGCTGGGTTCAATGAGAAGGTTGAAATCCAAACCAACCCAAGCCAAGAGCAAGAAAAACCTGCAGAAAACCATATGCCTTGATTTAAGCATATAATCAGGGCAAGGTGATAGCTAAGAGCTAACTCAGATAATTCTAGGACTGGCTAATTAGCATGCTTCTTCAAGAAAACAGACACCAACCAGGTAGTTACTGGAATTTTACAGTAATATTATCATAAGAAGAAAGTAAAAATGACCAGAAGACTGAAGTTGCCATGATAAAGTATAAAAGATTCTTGTCCACATTTTTGGAAGACCAATGTGTAGAGAGAAAAATCCTACAAAAGAACTGCTAAAAGAACTGTGTAGGTTAGGCACTGGGAATTAAACAAAAGTCAATTGATGTCCAATTTATGTTTTCACTGGCCTCATGGTTCAATGAACCATTTTTGATTGATGAATCCAATGTATATCTTAATAAGTAATTAAATTAATAAATAACTAATTTTCTTAATATCCTTTTTTACTATCTTTTTTTGCTTGTCTGCTTTAAGGATTTGTTCACTGACAAAATGAATGGAGAAATTTTTGGTATCTCATAATTATCACAGGGAAAGAATAATTGCAATGACTGTTAAGTGGGACAGGGTGGTCCCAATTCTTGTAGCAGCATGTGCTGTGAATTTTCCCACTGGAAAACTGAGCGAGAGTATCACACTTTGTTTTAGTCCACAGAGACATATTTACTGAGTCTTTAAAAACAGAGACTCTAAAGCTGGAAAAGGTCAGGAATGTCCCTCTAGGACCAAGCTAGGCTTGCATGGGTGCAACTCACTATCAAGTAACAACAATATTTAACTGTATACCAAGCAACTATCTACTTCAATTTTTATATACATAAATGAACTTAAACTTACTAAACTTCCAGATGAATTGCTCTCTATTGTGACTTTGCCGACGAATATAAAAACCAAGATTTAATACCATATAATTTAGTTCCTCTAACGTTCTATCTCGAAAATTTCTTAAAGATTTTTTTCTGAAGATAGATAGATATAATAAAGCAAATATCATAAAGTATATGCACACACGTAAGGTTTGGAATTGAGAGTAAATTGCTAAACTACTGTGTAGTTCATACTGAAACATTTACTTGCTTTATTAAAACAAAAACCAAAAAAATAAAAAACTTCATCCCATTTTGAAACAATATATTTTAAAAGAAACTTACCTCAGATATTGTAAGAAATTGAATGGGAAAGGCAAAATTTGTAAAGAAAATTAAACTTGAAATTAGCTTTACTACCTAGAGCTAAATAAAATGTCTTAACTCCTTAACAAAGGCTAAACTCAAAGCAAATAACTATGGTAACTGCATTAAAATTAGGAACTGTTCATCCAATATCATCATAAAGAAAGGAAAAAAAACAATCAAGGCTAGATAGAAAACACTTTGGATGTGTACTTATGACAATTGCCGAAACGACATTAATATACCATTAAAAGTCTAAGTTTCCAGTAGGGTTCTTGGTGTTGTGCATCTTGTAGAATTAAACATGTATAATTTCTTATTGAGGATAGATGGGGAAGTTTCAACAGGACACTTGCATCCTGATACAAGACACACAGAACGTATTAGGGGCATGAGTTGATTGGCTCAGTTGTCCAAGTCCAGAGCAACACCCACCAGGACCCCTGTGAAAACATGGATAAATGGATCATGATTTGCTGATGGAGCTCTTCATTGTCATAAATGTACACTTTTGTTTTAAAAAAAATCCCTGAAAATTGCAGAACAGATATATATGTAAGGGCAATGGGGACATTAGAACCTCCGTGTCTTTCAATTTTGCAGAATCTAAAACAGCTCTAAAATTTATATAAGATAGAAAATTCACACTGAAAATCACAGAAACAAAACAAAACAAAACAGAAACCGGGCATCAAAAGCAGTTCTGTCGATAATTGCATCGTAACCCAACATCTTGTTTTTATAGCCTTGGGAAAGATACTCATTTCTGTATTAAAGCAAGATTTAAATGTGACACAAAATACCCATTATTTGCCTGAGTGCGCATAAGCATGCGTCCCTTCATCCATTCACTGTGTGTGGCATGAAGCCCTTCTAAAAACACGCTGTATGTTTACTAATATTTTTACTATCTCAGAGCATCCTCTCCCCCAGAATGTCATGTCAGACAGTCATGTCAGACAGTCTGCAGCATTTGAGTTTAACATCTCTTCCAAAATTATACACAAAATCCCTCCCCATCTCCCAATGTCTTTTTATAGCATATTAGTCCATGTCTTTCAGTGTTGAATAATATAATATCTCCCTGTCTAGATATGTCACACTCCTATGTATTTTCAGAAGGAGGGGAGACTCATCAAGGGAATATGTCAGAAACAAAAGAAAGCAATTAAATGTAAAAAAAACAATAGAACTGATTAAATAATTCTTTCTAAAGAAACTCCTCCAATAGATAAAAGAAAAATGAAAAACAGTGAAAGGGAGGACAGGAGGGGAGAGGAGGAAAGAAAGGAGACGAGAATGATCGATAAGTAGAAAGATACATGTAGGACAAGAGAAGGAAAAGGGAGTTCTCAACTCTGGTTAAGAAAATAGTGATTCAGCAGCAGCAGGAGGGAAAGGTAGACATAAAAACTTATTTTAAAACTAATAGATTATTATATATTACATGCCAATACCCTAAACCTGCATACGGCCATGGTTAAGTTTCATTAAAATAGGTGAGCAAATGTTCCATAAATTGAGATTATAAGTAGCAAATGATGATAGACCTATTGAAAAAGAAGTCCATTTATCCTTTTACTTTCCTATGAAAAGAGTAATAAGACTGGCATGGATTACTTTAAAATAACCTCACAGACAGACTTGATCAGACTTTAGTCCGAGCTCTCAGGATGCTAAGACATGAGGCTTTAAAATGCTGAGGCAGGAGTTGGTGGACTGGTGGGGGAGCACCCTCATGGGGCAGATGGTGGGGGAGGAGATAAGGGGCTTGTGGCGGGGAAACTGGGAAGGGGGATAACATTTGAAATTTCAAATAAATAAAATAACCAATAAAAAAAGACAAAAATATTTGACTACCTATGAAGACTGTGAAAAACCAAAGCCAAATGCAAACCAGTTTCCAGTCAAATGAATGCATAAAATCACATAATTCTTAGAAGTGTGTTTTAGTGAAATTCCCGTCATATTGACTGCTAAATGCATCATAAAAATGATGCTAACCATAGCTACCTTTTTAAAGTGGTACTAGCATAAACCAACTCTGAAAACTAATGGAGAGAAAAATAGTAGTGGCCACATGAGTCTAGCAAGTTTCAAAGACTGAGAAAGATCTGAGAATGTAGTACACTCCTGAGAAGCCATTCTCCAGAATGCTTCTATTATAGGGCAGGAGTCAATAATGTCTTTTGAGGTGTGGGGAGAGGGTAGGAAATTACAGTCATCTCCATGATACCAACACCAAAGTGCCTGGATATTAGAACTAATTCGTGTACTCTATACTCTTGACCACGATAGTCAGCAGTGATTGGTAGGCACATGACTGGAGTTTTTCTCACCGGCTTCGACCTTAGTACTTTCTGTCACCATCCTGGGAAGCAAAGTTTTTCATAACTAATGGGTACGCTCTTTGGAGAATACATTCATAAGCACTACTCATAACCTTAAAAAACAAAGAAACGAGTTTTGCCTGAAAGTGGGGCAAACCAGTATATGTGAGAAAATCAAGGGCTATTTCCTAAATTAAACACTATGTGAGACCTGAAGCCTATTGATAAGAAATCTGACCAGGGCTTGTATGTTTAATTAGGTGAATTAAAATTCCATCGATTTCATTTGGTTAAGAATATGTATTCACTAATTTACAGCTAAACAGATCCTTGTGCAAAAATATGTAAGAATTAAAACTGTGAAAAGATAAAATTTTTAATGATCAATAAGGACCCAAACTCACAAAGTCCTGTTAACTTTTAAAATTACTTTTAATTGGCAAATAGAGTTGAACATATTTTTGTGGAATAGTTAAACTAAGCTAATTAACATCACCTCATATGCTTATCACATTTTAATGCTGAGAACACTTGGAATTCACTGACTTAGTCATTGTGAATGTTCAATGTATGGCTATAAATGGTACATATAGTGCTGGGATTTTATCCAACAAAATCTTATATTATTCCTACAATTTACCTTATTAACTATTACAACAAAGTCAGTTACCAAATCACTTATGAAATAGACTAAAATATCTATTGATGGACTATAGCTAGCCTTTAATAAAATTATTTTCAATAATAATTTGAAAGACCCAAGTTGTGAATTGAGATGGACTCCACTCTTTATTTTGTAGACTAGTTCTTCAACTTTTTTCCAGATTTTAATCACTGTTGTTTTTTCTCCTTTATAGGGATAATTTCACTCTTTATGTTTTCCTAGCAAATGATCTGCTTTGTGGAAATTTCAGATGTATGAGCACAGAGCCTGCTTAGTATTTTCTCATAATTATTGCATTGTGATGTCTTTCCAAAATTGCAGCCATAGCTCCTGTTTTCTCTTCTAGTGTTTTGTCCTTTTGTTCTACACATTTCCTGATCAGCTACATTAGAGCTTTATAGCACAGCCGTGTCCCTCTATGCCCCCTGTTCAGCTTCCAGGAAGCAGAAATGATTGAGTTGCTGAATTTTGTTTATTGATATCATATCCATTGCCTTCATCACAGAAGTCTACAGTAAGCTTTTGCAAGCCTTATTTCCCAATTCCTTAGGAAACGGAGTAGTCCCTGGACCTTACCTTTAACTGACCTTTTGGGGCAGCTTGTGAAATACAGTATCAACCCTTGTTCATTCATTAGTTCTGGATATTTTTTTGAAACTCTATACTATTTAAATATTCTTCATAACATCTCAAAGGCTAGTATGCAAGAACCCAAACATATATATTTTTGTTGTTGTTTTCTGAACAGGAAAGAATCAAGTCCTTGTCATGAGATCCATGGATTTAAATAGAGTGAGGAATAAAGCGAGAAGGGAGATAGGAAAGGAAGGAAAGAGAGAGGGAGAGAATAACCCAGGCAAAGAGAAAAGCAGCGCACAAGCTGTACAGACATCGTTTAAATCGATCCACAAAAATCTTGTTACCCTTCAGCCTGTGACAATAGACAATTCAGACAAAAGTGTAGGTTGCATTTAGCTGTTAAGGAAATCAGTTTAAATATTTCCAATTTAACTGAGTTCATTTCATTTTCACTTGGCAATTAGGTCTCTTTTATGCTAATATACCATGTTAGCATCTGGGCCTTCACATCAGTGATACTCATAACATTCAAATAATGACCACGTCAATCATGGGGAGCAGATGCTGGCTGTAAACAATCATTAGGCCCTGCTAGTACACAGGGCTGAAAGCAACCCAGATTTTATCTGCAACACACGGGGAACAATGATACCCTGCCTCCAACTTACCCTGTACGTAAGTTTTTTAATTAATGTTTTTCTTTATATAGGTCCAAAGTTCTCTGGTTTTCTGTGCTCATTCTTGAAACCTTTACTGATTCTTTTAGCGGATTGCATAGCCTCACTGTTTGATTTAACATCCTGTTAAATGGCACAATCTTTAGAGAATAAAACATTTCCAACATTTCTTCCTGTCTTTTGATAACTGAAATCTCATATTTTAGAAATGTTGCCATGATTTACTTTTCCTTTATTTAGCCGCAAGGTTTAACTCATTCATCCAGGCTGACCCAAATATTGTTCAAAAGATATATTTTAGTTCCTTAGAAATTCTTCAAATATCTTTTAATTTAGAGACTCTATTTCCTCTATCCCTGGCATCAAAGAAATCCCTTTAAAATTGACTTTGAGAGTCTTTGGGGAGGAATTTTCAGTAATTTAATAAATTATTTTAATGTTTTCTGGTCTACAGTGTTTGAAGAGTGCATGTGATATAAAATATAGCATTAATCTGACAAGTTCTACTCAAATACTCATTCTTCTTTATTTTCCATATGTTAATACATCATTTTTAATATTTTAAAGTGTACTCATTCCTGCATAAACACACACACACACACACACACACACACACACTATGTGCAAGACATAGTGAAGGTCAAAAATGCGCAAGAGATCCACTTGACCTGAAGGTAAAGGTGGACCCCAATGAGCCCAGTGTGGGTTTGGGAACTAAACAAAGGCTGTCCTGAATGAACAAGTACACTTAATCTTTGAGTCATATCTGTAGCCCGACTTCAAAAGTCCTTCAGTGCTAAATGAGCTGCTACAGAACAGCATTTCAAAGACTTTCTTGACAAGAGTGTTCATCATTGGCTAATCCTGGAGAAAACGTGAAATCGTGTTCGGTTCTGCCTTGTAATTAGTAATTGCTAATTTATGAGACTTTGATAATCAGCAGTAAAGTTTCTTACGTCAGAAAGAGGGTTCTGTGTTCCTTCTCTCTTTTGTTTCTTTGCCTTTCTCTCTCTCTCTCTCTCTCTCTCTCTCTCTCCGTCTCTCTCTCATTCGTCTTGTGAAATTCATCTTTATTCTCTACTCCTGGGCCCTATGCTTATGTGTCTGCTAGTCAGGGAGTCTACCTGACTCCTAATACCTTATTTCCCAGAGGTCATTGTAACTGCTGTTAAGGGGATGTAAGTATAGACTCCTCTAAGAGGTTCCAACCTGATCAAATGTGTGATACAGAATACGTAGAGCGGCAGTTAGAATACCTCAGAGGGAGGTCAATATAAGGAGTTGAAATCAAACCTAAGAGACAATAAAGTACCTGAACATAAGACAGTCACCCAGTGAAAATGTGAATCCTTAGAGCATGTCGGGAGACTTACATAGCATTTGTGGCATAACGAAAAGTGAGACTGGTACTGACAGTCTAGTTCCTTAGGAAAGGGGAATTAAGAAAATATCTGGGGCAGTTTTTCCCTTATCAGAGGAAGATAAAAGGCAAGAAAGCCATTCTTTGCCGTGCTCTGCCATAAACATTAACTAGACTGATAATTTACTGCTGTTCACTACAAGCTGTATATGTGTGGGTTCTCCAAAAGGCTTGAGGTGCTTTAACTAGCCAGCATTAGCATCTCCTTGAGGGCAAGAGGAATAGAAAAAGTTAATGAGAAAAATCTAGAGCATTATGATTAATATTAGTCTCATTTAATGAGGTGAATTGTGATAGTTCAGCTGACTGTACAGTGTACCAGAACCCTGTAGATGGATAAGGTCAGAGAGACGGTATTCTCTATGTGTACATGGCTATACATTTTGTTTGGCAAAAAAACTGTAACTGTGCGATTAGCTATTTGTTCTATCAGACACCTACAAGAGGATTGAACATCTGGATATTTTGTAGGAAAAGTCAGTTAAAGTAGTTGTGTCATTTTCTTTTTTTTTTTTCCTTTTCTTTTTTTAGGAGCTGGGGATCGAACCCAGGGCCTTGCGCTTGCTAGGCAAGCGCTCTACCACTGAGCTAAATCCCCAACCCCCAGTTGTGTCATTTTCAAGGTCCTTCTGTTACACTGTGTGTCTGCCTCCCCTCCTGCCAGCCGCGCAGGGAAGACAGAACACAATTCCCAGAATCTCTGCCCAGCTTGAACCACAGGTTTCAAGGGGCTTGGTACCGCCAGAACCTAGAAAGTATTACAGCTCTCTGAAGGGAAGTCAGTGCAGGGCAATAAGTCTCTCCCACTACTGACGTAGCAGCAGTAGTGGCCAAAAGTCAGAGCGGGAGCCACGAAGCAAGTGGCAGAGAGTGTTGATGACTGACAAGGAATGGCAGCACTAGCTGCAGAGAGGAGGCACATGCCTGGCCTGATCAGCAGATCTGAGGTCCAGCCATGAATGTTTTAGGAGAGAAAACTCTTACCTCAATAAAACAGCCAATTCTTGATGAAATAGCTTGCGTACTTTATTTCATGTGGATTGGGATCTTGTAAACCTTTTGAGAGTAGGAGGGGATCTGATCCGGAACGATAAATGCTTCCCATTGGCTCAATCTGAGATCTTAGGGCTTTCTATTTGCATGGGGAATGACTTTAGGTGTTGTCTCTATATGACTGATCGTCATAGCCCTCTCAATGGGGTGTTGTGGTCATGCGTTCCCGGACTAATGGGAGCTTAGCAGGGAGCTTGTTGTACATCTACCATTCTCAATTCTGATATTCTCTGGGGTTTTAAATCTGCTTCAAGCATACCAGCTCTCCTGTCTCCTGGCACAGTCCACTTAGCCTACACTCTCCCAGCCATAGACACTTCTGCTCACATACCTGACATAATATCCAGTTGGAGAAGAGGACCTAACCTGAGGAAACCCACCTTCTTATTGTTGAGGTCACAATCAGACATCCGCATCTAGGTGACAATCTAAAAAAGAAATATAAACCTAGCAGTAGGCCCCAGCAATGTCAGAGACACACTACTGGAGTATTCTCAAGAATTTCCTCAAACCCCATGTTTGTTTGCCTTTTGCCTTGTTCTTTTCGTTGTAGTTTTTTTTTTTAAATCAGAGACAGAGTTGTCTAAAAACATCTCATACGCTTAAATCCAATATTTGAGGACTACAGTCACGTAGACTGTTAAAGAAACATACAGGCAATTTTAATCCTGATTATACCTGCTGGGTGTTTAAATAATGTAGGCAGTCAAAATTAATCACTTTATTGCCAGAGTCACTTGGGCTTGGGAAGAGCGTCTGGCTCTGCTCGTCTTTCCTTTGCCAGTTAGTCCATCTATGTCAATATAAATCAAAGGCTTTGCTTGACCCTTCTTTCAGTTGTTAAAAGTGCAGAGGATTCTTTCCTTTGTTGACCCTACTCTTTGTAGACTGAAAAATGGTTAGTGTCCACTCAGGGGCATCTCCATGCAACCCCTGAGAAAGAGAACAGCTAATTCTCCCACAGGAAGGGGATATTTTGGGAGATGCTCCACAATCCTCTTGGATTCAATTGACCTTGGGGGATAAGGAGGAAATATTGACCCTGTTTAATCTTTCTGACTACATCAGTCTAAGTCCTCAAGTACAGTTACTGAATACCCAGCAGCTAGGTTTTGCCATTTGATAATTTTAACTGTGTAATATTGTGGAAAAATGTGAAATGAAATTAAGCACCTTAAACTCAACCTTGATGATACCCACTATTTAAAAAGCCTATGCCTGTATAAGTGTCATATTTTACATATCTTAAATTCTTACTCAGATGCCATGACTTAGATGAGCTTTTAAGCTGTATACATTTAATTTTTGAAAAAAATAAATCTAACCATTTTCATCAATTTTCACAGGCATTTTTCTAAAATATTTTTATTTTTACCTTTATAAATAGGAATACCATTATTCCTAACATGTTACTTTAAAAAAATAATCATAAGATTTATCAACAAATAAATGCCTTATATGCTGTGGAAAATTGGAGTGTAGAAATTAAACAATTTCTAGTTCCTCTTCCTAAGGCTCCAATGCCAAATCAATGTTTTGGTTTTACCCAAGCTCACACTCAACAGACCAATGAGTTTGGAAAGGTTATTTACAGAGTCTAAATAAGGAGCAACTGACAGGAGCGTCCTAAGAGCAGCCACTTGGGAAGTCTTTACCCAGTGTATCAGTATTTTGGAATTGATTTGGTATTGCTTTTCCATAACTGCATAGGAAGACACCCCTTATATAATGTTCTTAATTTAAGAATTGTAATTTCTCCCCAAGACCACCATGCTATGTGCAACTAAGGCAGAATTGCATGCTGGATGGGAAGAGTTGCTAGATAGTTAGACAAGCATACAGTGACCCTGCCCATCCCACCTTCTCGGAAAGAACACTAATAGTCAGCCAGCTTAGCTGTGCTGCTTTGGTTTTGTGTTTTGCTTTGCTTTTGCAAGCACAGTTGAGTTCATGAAGACAGCAATTGTTTGGCTTGGAGATGGTGTACCAAGCCTCCTCAATAAAGCAAAATTTAATTACATATTTATATATATGTGTATATATATATATCAGTTACTATATTGAATTAGAAATTACTCATGCATACAGAAAACTTTTTATCTTTCTCTTTATCTTATGTTTTAGCAAGAGTCTTGACACATTATCAGGGTTACCTTTAGGTGAAGGAATACCCTTTACTAAGAAAAGGGTACAAAGGATAGCATATAGGACCAAGAATCTTTATGTGTTAGCTGTTTTAAATAATAGAAGACATTTATCCTTGCTTTGAATTAGGATAGATCAGTGTACAGCGGGTAGATTAAACAGTTCCCTTCTCTCACTCTAGCCCTATCTTGAACAATATCAGAGATCGATCCCCTACTCCCAAAAGATATCCAAACTCCCCTAATTTTAATAAAAAACTTGAAGGTAATTAAATTATTCTTTTTTTCAATTGTTGTTTGTTTTCTTTTTGTACAATTCAGAAAGTAATCTACCTTAAATTTGTTTGTGGTTTTGAATCCATTGAAATAGCAAAGGGAAACAACAGGAATATAAGAAAAGATACTGCAATGTATTTTTATGACCTCCCCTAGATTCAACTAAGGAAGCCTGTCAAACTTTTATATTGCAGCTACTCTTTGAGAAATTACTGGGCAAAAATTCCTCTTTATGAATAATTATCCCATTGGATGCTTATATGCTAAACAATTCCATTTCACAAAATAAGTAATAGTAATCTATGCTGGAAATACTTTCTCCATTAGCTCTCCTTAAGGGCACTCTCAGACTGATTTGTTTTAATTTTTCTTGTCACTGACTCAGGGGGCCATTCTGACCAAGGGCAAGGATTTTGAAGCACATGAGGCAACCATGATTGAGTCTAAACTGTAGGAGCCAAATAATTTCTCCAGAGCTACCATCTCAGCAAACGTAACAAGCACAAGTTTAACGCACACATAAAAGACATTTGATTCTTTTAAAGCTGAACTCGTTGGTTTCCAGTGGATAAGAAACTTGCCGTTGGGTCTCATGAGAGCTGTCTGGAAGCATGGCATGGTTACTCCTTATCAGGGACATATCGCTGCCCTCATAAGTGTTATCTGTTGGATCTCACTAAGGCAAGAAGGCCTGACAAGAGACAGGATAGCTCCCCATTCCCAGTCTCTTTAAATTGTATGAGGTCAGCATATGTGACAGTCTGTGCTCATGATTGAACTAGCAGAGGTATCTGTCTTTACTAGTTTCTAAGTTGAGATCTTTCCTGACTAGTCTGGGGGTGACTATCCTCTTGTAAAACTGTATTCTCTCTCTCTGTCTCTCTCTCTTTTTCTCTCTCTGTCTCTGTCTCTGTCTCTCTCTCTCTCTCTCTCTCTCTCTGTGTGTGTGTGTGTGTGTGTGTGTGCGTGCATGTACACACACAAACAATTTCAGACAGGCTAAAAATCTTAACAAATACTCTTTCTTTAAAAAAATGAAGAGACTGTCTTTTGTCCTTCTTTTGATCAAGGAAAACAAGCATATTCAAGAAGCTGGTTCTGGAGAAAAGATTTGGCCCAAGGGCTACTAAGGAGATGATATTTTTGAAGCAAAGGGTTTAACATGGTACAGTTATTGAGGAGTTAATCAAGTGAGGACTGTGGAGAAGGTTTTGGTCCAATTTGTGAAGTGAAACAAATATTGTGAGAGGCCAATGGAATGTCAATTAATCCTCCTGAGACCCTCAGCCCAGCAGACAGAGAGGGCATATCCGGGCCAACAAAATGACAGTGATGGGCATAAATCTAACACCCCAGGACAGGTACCCTAGTGTGAGATTAATCCATATTTACCCATGCCTGCTATACAGTCCCTGACAAGCCAGTTTCTACTTGTACTCTAGATATCATTATTAATATTCTTCTTACCTTATCACAGGACCGATAAAAGGGAGAAGAAGCCCTGCACTGTAAGGAATAGAAACTAGTTCCTTCTATCTTTATCTGTAAGGTAGACAAAGATGAGAGCCAAAATGATAAAACACTTTTCTCTTGGCTGGAAGCCGCATAGTGGCTTAAGATCCTGTTGTTTACAGGGAAGTAAGATAACCTCTTGTTTCATGCAGAAGGGAGTGGTATCTGGCACATCTCAAAAAGACATCTGAACAAGTGATAGCTGGTGAGAAAATTCCAGCCCTTAGCCTTGCATAAGTTGTGAGATTTTAGTGAGTGGAGGGGAAGAGGAAAGGTACAAATTATTCAAAATGGAAAGGGAAGGGGACAAATTGTTTGTCTTTAGGGTCTCTCTAACCTCTTGTCCATTTTCTTAGGATGCAAGTCCATGTCAACAATTTTAAAATCCAGCTAGGAAGCATGCATGTCAACAGCCTTGCTTTCTTTTTACGGAAAGAGGAATATATCTGGTTTTGGAGAGCCTCCTTGTAATTGATCACATAATTCAAGCTCTGTAATAATCTAGAGAATAATAAACATAGAAAAGAACAACAACAAAAGCAGGTATGTAGTAAACTTAGACGGTGATGGCATTAGGCCGTTCCCTCTTGTATACCTTTCTTTGTTACTGTGACTGAAAGAGAAAAACCAAAAGCAAGTATACCCAGAATGCCATGGAGCTGGAAAAGGAGCATGCCAACATGGAGCCAAGAAATTTTTGAGAAGGGAGGACCATTCTATTTTAGTTTCAGGAAGTGGATATGGCAACACCAAGCAGAAAGAGCAGGCAGGAAGGCCCACCAGAACTTGCCTCTCCAACCTCTTGCCCAACTAGGCTGATCCTGCCTCTGTCTTAGATGCTGCTTACCTAGCACCTGGCAAACTTGCTCTTTGAGTGTCCACTTGGATCTTGGATTTACTGATATTCAACTCTGGACCACTACAAACCTCAGGGGCTTAGCCATCCAGTATTGGAGGCAAATTGCTGAGAAATCTTGTCTTCCATAGAAACCATTGAATGTATTAAGTAAAAAAAAAGTCAAAAAAAGATCACAGTAGAAGTCTGATATTACTTCTTAATCTAATCAAGATGGCAATGAAGTCACATGGCATTTGACATTTTGATGATGTCATGAATCAAGATGGTGTCCAAGATACATGGTTGCCGCCATCTTAATGAGGCCTTGTGGTGGTTTGAGTAGGAAATGCTCCTGTAGATTCATGTCTCTGAACATTTGACTCATAAGAAGTGGCACTATTTGGAGGTATGACCTTATTGGAATAGGTGTGGCCTTGTTGGAGGAAAGGTGTCACTGAAGGGGCTGGCTTTGAAGTCTTAGAAGCTCAGATTCATTTCTGCTGCCTTTAGATCAAGATACAGAGTTCTTAGCTCCTTCTCCACCACAATGCCTGCCTGCGTGCCACAATACTTTCAATCATGATGACAATGGACTAAACATCTGAAACTATAAGGAAATCCCAATTGAATGTCTTTCTTTTTAAGAGGTTTCATGGTCATAGAGTCTTTTCACAGCAACAGAAAGGCCACCAGTCAAAATGGTGGGAAACTGAAGGTACTCACAGTGAGCTCTGTTTTATAGTAAAATGAGCTCATCTCTGGCCAGATCACAGATACCTGTGGTATCCACACAGTTCACAGATTAATGTATATGATTTTACTTAAAAATGAACCTTAGTTGGATTAGAATGGATATAGAGGGAGACAGTATGTATGGTCTAAGAAGGGAAACCCAACATAGCAAAATAAAGAACCAGAGAAAGGAATTCTATGGTCTCAACTCAAGGACAGAGATTCCATATGGTGTTGTTCGAGTAGCTAGAATCGTAATGTGAGGTCTGACTCTCACATGGTTCCTTGAGACCAAGAAAGAATTATCTATCTTCCAATTACAATTCAAAGAAAAAAAGAGATCTTGTCTTTCTCTCAAGGTTGCAGAAGGGATGTAGGAAGGATAGAAGATTTTGGTTCTTTTAAAAATCCAAATGTTTATCTGACTTTAGGTGGAGAGTAGATCCCCAAATCTCCCAAGGAATATCTGTTCTCCTAGCGCTGATCTTTGTGAGGTTACTGCTCTGTGGAGCCAGGGCTTGGATTAATAGTGAATTCTAGTTTCATTTGACAGGGCTGTGGTGACCAAGCAGTTTCCCTTGCTTTCTACATTACACAGGTACAAGAGTAAGAAAGTGAGGTGTCAAAGGAGGCCTTTCTTGTTAAAAAAGAAGAAAATAAAATTACCAGCCCCATTCCAAAATGTGAGAAAGTTACATGCTGCCCCGTGATCACACCTCCCTGCGCCTGCTGTGGCTTGCCATCCTTACACCCTAGTGCAGGTTTACCCTCACATTGATTAGCTGGTGGTCCTCAGAAGAAATCTTGAGATGAGGTTCCAGCAATGTTACCTTCTAGGGGTCTTGATCGTGTTTGTTTTTCTGCCACTTAAAGAATTTAAAAGGCAGGAAAACTCCCAAGCTCAACAGAATAGAGCAGGAGAAGTTTCAGTCACAGCAAGTACAATCAGCCAGTAGAGAAAGACTGTGATTAGGGGTGAGAAAACACAAGCATGAACAGCAGGGCATACAGAGGGAAAGGACCCTCAGCAGAGCAGATGAGGATTTCGAAGGCCAGAGCCCTGGCTAGGTGTTTCCTATAGCAACTATTTGGAGAGAAAAACAATTTGATCCTCTAGTCCAACTTTGCAGTAAAGAACTCCTCGGGTTTCACTGGCTATATTCTTTGTATGCTGAGTGCCCAATTCTTAACAAATAGCTTCCGTATATTTTACTGAAAAATTGTTTAAAAAACAAATGTCAGATCTACTTTGATCTATTGGCTATGGGAGGCTCTCTTGGAATCGTGTGGTGATTATACTTCTTGGTGGTCTCTTTTTAATCTCACTCATTATATCTCAAAGGCTGACATCCTGATGATGGGTTTTCTACATATAATTGCTTACTTCTTGTATTTAAAATATTGTGCTTTTTCATAAGCTACAATACCTGACATTAATCATAAGTGTTCATGTCAAAATGAATAAGTAAGTAATATAAAATTGAAATTGAGAATAATGCTGCAGAGTTGGCTCCGATGTTTAGGGCACTTGCTACCCTTACAAAAGACATGGGTTCAATTCACAACCTTACGTGGTAGCTAATAATCATTTATAATTCCATGCATATAAGGTCAGTTCCACAGTTTCCAAAATTTTCTGATCTCTGTGGGACACCAGGCATAGATGTGGCATACATAATTACATTCTGGAAAAATATTGATACATATAAAATAATTTATAATAATCAAGAAAATCCACATTTAGAAGCTGGATGGTGATGGCGCACATCTCTAATTCCAGCATTCAGGAGACATAGGCAGGTGAAAATTTGTGAGTTTAAGATCAACCTAGTCTGTAGTTCCAATACAGCCAAGGCTAAAACAAACCAACAATATAAAAGAATAATTTATTTAAAAAAATCCACATGATCAACACATAATCATCCTATCAAAAAATCTTTGACAAAATCATTAGGGACAAAAAGGACATACTTAAACATAACAGAGGGAATTTACAGAAAACCTATAGCCATAATCAAATTCAAGGGAGACAAAGATATCAGATGGCAAGATCTCCCATGCTCACGGATTGGCAGGGTTGACAAAGTGAAAATCACCATTTTTATCACAAGCAATCTATAGATCCAAAACAATCCCTATCAAAATTATCAAATACACAAGAGCTAAAAAATCCTAGATATTAAAAAGCAAATAATCCCATTAAAAAGGGTAACGGATCTAAACAAAGAATTCTCAATAGAGGAATACAATACCTGAAAAACACTTAAACTTATAGCATCCTTAGCCATCAGGGAAACACAAATTAAAATTACTCTGAGATACTGTCTTATACTGTCATAATAGATAAGATCAAGAATGAGTGGCAGCTCATGCTGGGGAACATGCCCCCATTGACTTGTGCAATCACTATGGAAATCAGTATGGTGGCTCATCAGATACCTGGGAATTGATCTACCTCAAATCCTAAGTATACAACTCTTGAGCATATATCCAATGGATACTCTATCATACCACAAGAACTCTTGTTCAAATAGGCTCACTGAAGCTTTATTCATAATAACAAGAAACTTGATACAACCTAAACGTCCCTCTACTGAAGAATGACTAAAGAAAATATCGTACATTTACAAAATTGAGTATTACTCTGTGCTTTAAGAAAAAAGACATCATTAAAAATACAGACAAATGGATGAAACTAGAAATTTAAAAAAAAATCATCCTAGTTGGGTAACCCAGACCTAGAAAGATCTAGTACAAAATGCTATGTACTAATTTATAAGTGGATATTAGCTGTCGAGCAAATGCCAATCATCTACAATCCACAGACTTAGAGATGTTAGGTGAAAAAGTGGAGTATAGAAAGGAAGTATGGATCTCCCTAGGAAGGGGACATAGACTATTGAGGCAGATTGGGGGTGGGTAGGCAGGGGATAGGCAGGGTCAAGTGAAGGGGAAATGTAGAGAAAGTACCAGGAGAGAGAGATGGTATGGGGGTCATTGAGTGGAGTGTAGAAATCAATTACAGTGGACACTTTCTGGAATCTACGAGGGTGACCCTCATGAGGCTTCCTAGTAACAGAGAGCTGAGAGTCTGAACTGGCCATGTTTTTTAGCTAGGCAAGGCTCCCAGTGGTGGAATTAGATTAAGTTTGATTAAGTATGGCCAACAAGATCCTGTTTTAGATCCCTAAAGAACCCAGGCTGTTGCTAGAATAGAAAATTGCTCTCTTAAAACTGACAGTTGGACCCCTTTGCTGAAGCCAACTTCAACACAGTTTATTGAACACAGAGAGTTGTGGGCTTTGCACTTTTCATGTTTACATGCTAGTCACTTTGGCATAAGAAGGAATTTTTCAGACTTCGAAAAGAGAAACCTGGACACCAATCCAGAATGAAAACCCTCTACCTACTTTCGGTCCTCATGTGTAGAATGTGCTGAGGCAATGGTGGCACAGAACTGGTGGAAGTGGTCAATCAATGTTTGGGTGAACTTCAGGAACGTGCCAAGGGAGGGAATCCCATGCCCTATACCGCCTGGATGGGTAGAACCAAATACAGGAGCAAGAAAAATAACCAGCAAAATTATTCCTAATGATATTCTGGTATAGTCATAGATTGATGCCTGGTCTAGTTACCATGAGATCAGATTCCTGTGGCAGCAGATGAGAATGAGTTCAGAGACCTACTTGCCAGACATTATGCAGAGAGAAAGAGAGAGAGAGAGAGAGAGAGAGAGAGAGAGAGAGAGACTAAATTGGAGAGAGAGAGAGTCTAAATTGAAGAGTAAAGTTTTGGGTCTCCATTCAGTCTCTCCCATTAGATAGCGCCGAACACTGAGGAATTAGGGGAGAAAATACTGTAGGAGTCAGAAGAGATGCATAACATTGGGGAAATAGGGCCCACTAAATCATCTAAGCAGGGTCACATGACCTCGTAGAGACTGTAATGGTAAGAATGGGGCCTGAGTGAGTCTTACCAGGTACTCTTTTATATATGTTATTGTTGTGAGTTTTGTCACGTTTTTGAGACTACTAACGATGGGATGGGATATATCTCTGATTCTTGCCTGCTCTTGAGACTCTTTTCTTCTTATTTAGTTGCCTTGTCCAATTCCATATGAGAGTTTTTTTCCTGCCTTATTGTATAGTGTTTGGTCGTTTTTGGCTACCATCTCCTGGAGGCCTGTATTTTTCTGAAGAGGAAACAGGTGCATGTGGAGAGAAGGAGGGAACAGAAAATGTTTTGGGGATGTATGAGACACGAGTCTATTACAATTTTAAAAATTGATAGTCCATTTATGGGTAACATAAAAGAGGAAACTATATAGAAACTAAAAGTGAAATATTTGTTTGCACACCACCATAAAACAGGGACAGAAAAAAATGAGGAAAATAGATAAGCCAAGGCATTCTTGGCTTATCAGTTCATTGTTATGAAGCCAATATAGTTAAAACAATGTTCAAATTCACTGGAAGCCCTAGTACTTTTTAACACCACGTGTTGCAGAAGCAGAACCCTCCATTTTCTTATTGACGTGTAATTTCAAAGGACTTGATACAACTAAACAACTTTACAAACAATACAGTTCACACACATTGCTGATGTCAACTGACTTTCAAATCCTTGGTTCATTAAACTATACTACCAATAAAATGAAAGGAAGCCTACCAAATTGAAGAAAATATTTATAAATTATAGATTGAATAAAAGTTTGTTAATTCCAATTCATAAAGAGCTTATGATGCATTTTAAAATTTTATGAGGAAGTGGCTTTCAGGCACGAACTCTTACTATTTGCAGGAGCACATTATCACTTTGATGCTTTTGTGTTTCAGTCATATCTATGAAATCAACAGGCAGCTCCTGTTTTGATCTGTATCATGCTGTCAACTCTGCCTCCTTTAGGCCTCGACATAACTGGAATAACAGAGTGTGTACTCACGATTCTGATTTTGTTTGGTTTATGCATTTAATGAGCATAACAATTGTTCACAAATTTTATGGGTAGGAAGTACTTGTTATTAATTATATGACCTTCTTTTTAACCTAAGGATAACATCTGAACTCTCGATTTCACTATTACATTTATAAATTCCATTAGCAGTTGGGCCTATCTGGTTTGGGAAGTTATATGCTCCCATTTTACAATGCTGCAATAGACATGTTTGCTGTTTTAAGAAATTCCTAGAAAACATTATAAACATTTTTTTACTGCAACCGGCTTTGTGTATTAATAATGTTTTCCATCCTGAGAAGAACTATTGGGCTCAGTTCACATCCTCCTTTTAACTCAGACCAGGACCCAAGCCTCTAGAACTAGGCTTCCCACTTCTATTAACCTAATCAAGATAATCACCAAAGCCATGGCCAGAGGCTAACCTCATCCAGATAGTCCCTCATAAGTGTCTCCTAAGTGAATCCAGGTCCTGTCAATTTGATAATCAATATTGACTTTCAAAGATAATTTCACAGGAGATAAAATTTCATGTTTCATCAGACGCTACTCAATTATTTTGGCTTGCCCTGTTCCTAATGAGTAAATCAGAATTGATATTTCAGTTGGCTCTCGGGATGTCTTGCACCTATGTGCTTGTTATTTCCCTCCCTCCAGCTATCATAAAGAATGACTCTTTGGCTTTCTGTAATTGGCTCTAGCTGTATTCGTGTATGTGCCTACATGCTACCTTTCCATTATTCAGATTTAAAGCTCACTAATTTTCTTAAATATGTCAAGTTGAAATAGCTTAAGTGCCCAGGCACAATGTCCTTAAACATTTTCCTTCCCATTGTTTCTAATTTTGCTTTTTTTTGAAAATGGTATTACTTGTATGTGTACATTCAGACCATTAAATAGCATATTCTTTGCTCTGGTTCCCACCAGCCCACCCTATGCCCTGACACATAATTTCTTTGTACCTGTTTGTATTCTATAGCGAATGAATTTTATACAGTTCCCAGTTGTACTGAATTCCTTCTTACCTATACTTAAAGTTCAGTTGAACCCATCAAATATTTTATCTCTCCAACATTTCAATTTGACAGTTTTATGCTTACATCTCTTTGTTAACTGATACATTGTGGGTTTCTCTGTTTCTTTAAACAGAACACTAGGAGGAGTGCTGTGAAGAATGCTAAAGTGGAAACAAATAACTTTGTATCCAAGATATCCATCAATTTCATCTGCATTGTGTGGACCCCAGCCTATCTATTCGGAACTTGAGCTGGTTTATGTTTTACTGTTATCATTTCCAATTCATCCCCAGAAGTTTTATTAATAATATCCTACTGAGACAAAAACAGTCTTTATATTTCTGTATTTCTCAAAGATTTTCACACTTTTTTTTACAAGTCATTGTAGACCTGAAGCACAGAGGAATCTTTGTTCAGTGCCTCTCTCCCTGTAGTATTAACTACTTTGTTTATTAGGTTTTTACTATGATATGTCTTAATAATCTGTTTATTGCTCTGAAAGAATGTGAGGTACTAAGTGATATTTATTGGGGAAAATTGTATTGCCTCATAGGTTCTCAGAAGTTCAAATTTAGATGCCCATCATTTGCAGAGGATATTCTTGGTGCATCAAAGTAAGGCAGAAGAGTGAAGAGGCAGATGGGGGACAGGAGAAAGTATCCGAAGTGCCCATTTCTATAGTAAAACAAAATAATGGTATCACAGGGGAAAATGTTTAAAGAACTCAAATGACTTCCTCGACCAGGTCTTGTTTCCCAGTTCTATGATACTGAGGGACAATCAATATATTCAATCATGATAACACTCTTTTCTCATATTAAATAGACCCGACTTTACTTCCTTCGGTAAATTTTAGAATTATTCAAGTTTTATATCCTTAATTTTGGAAATTTTTTTCTCAAATTCCTTTTTTCTTTTGTATCCTGGAAGATAAACTGTTAATGCACATTTTTAGTTCTTAAGATTGAAAAAACTGCCTGCTCCTTCATTACTCAAGCCAGGAAGCACATAAAATTTGTTCAACATTGTGGATGAACCCACGTACACAGTGAATTCCAGGCCAATCAATACTATATAGAATGAAAGAATGGACGATGCAAAGACCTCACATTCATAATGATTATTAGATGAGTATGATAGAAATGAAAACATTCAAAAGTTATATGCAGGGGCTGGAGATTCGGGATGGCAGAGTACTTGCAGAGGACAAGAGGTTGGTGTGCAGAACCTACATGCCACTATACACTGTGGCCACTGGGCAAGAATCTGACTTCTACCACAATTTGGAGACAACTTCAAAGCATACTTTAAGTAAATAAATGCCAGGAATACGAACTCTGGCCAAGTC
The DNA here is from genome assembly GCF_021556685.1 of Rattus norvegicus. NCBI lineage: Eukaryota > Metazoa > Chordata > Mammalia > Rodentia > Muridae > Rattus > Rattus norvegicus. The sequence goes on from NC_141553.1 coordinate 35,407,035, forward strand.
CCCCTGCAGTTCTTAGATAATGACCATGAGCTGTAGCCTAACTACTTTATGCTTATCCGCAACTAGCTTACAAATAAGTGAGACTCAGACTATGGTTATTTTATGTGATTTTGACAATTTTTGGGGTAACTCCTCATCTACTCTTCTAACTGCTGGCCTGGCTACTTTCCCAATGTTTACACCAGATACTTGGTGTTTCTTCTGGCCATGTGCTCATGGTTCATTTCTTCTTCATGGCGGCTTCCTTCTCTCTCTCTCCCATTTTTTCCTTCTCCTCTCATGTCTATCCATGAACCAGGTCACTACAAACCCACATACCTCTAATGCTTCCAATAATTGGCTATAGCCAAATTTACTTTTTTTTTAATTAACTTGAGTATTTCTTATATACATTTCGAGTGTTATTCCCTTTCCCGGTTTCCGGGCAAACATCCCCTACCCCCCTCCCCTTCCTTATGGGTGTTCCCCTCTCCACCCTCCCCCCATTGCCGCCCTCCCCCCAACAGTCTAGTTCACTGGGGGTTCAGTCTTAGTAGGACCCAGGGCTTCCCCTTCCACTGGTGCTCTTACTAGGATATTCATTGCTACCTATGAGGTCAGAGTCCAGGGTCAGTCCATGTATAGTCTTTAGGTAGTGACTTAGTCCCTGGAAGCTCTGGTTGCTTGGCATTGTTGTACATATGGGGTCTCAAGCCCCTTCAAGCTCTTCCAGTTCTTTCTCTGATTCCGTCAACGGGGGTCCTATTCTCAGTTCAGTGGTTTGCTGCTGGCATTCGCCTCTGTATTTGCTGTATTCTCGCTGTGTCTCTCAGGAGCGATCTACATCCGGTTCCTGTCGGTCTGCACTTCTTTGCTTCATCCATCTTGTCTAATTGGGTGGCTGTATATGTATGGGCCACATGTGGGGCAGGCTCTGAATGGGTGTTCCTTCAGTCTCTGTTTTAATCTTTGCCTCTCTCTTCCCTGCCAAGGGTATTCTTGTTCCCCTTTTAGAGAAGGAGTGAAGCATTCACATTTTGATCATCCTTCTTGAGTTTCATTTGTTCTAGGCATCTAGGGTAATTCAAGCATTTGGGCTAATAGCCACTTATCAATGAGTGCATACCATGTATGTCTTTCTGTGATTGGGTTAGCTCACTCAGGATGATATTTTCCAGTTCCAACCATTTGCCTACGAATTTCATAAAGTCATTGTTTTTGATAACTGAGTAATATTCCATTGTGTAGATGTACCACATTTTCTGTGTCCATTCCTCTGTTGAAGGGCATCTGGGTTCTTTCCAGGTTCTGGCTATTATAAATAAGGCTGTGATGAACATAGTGGAGCACGTGTCTTTTTTATATGTTGGGGCATCTTTTGGGTATATGCCCAAGAGAGGTATAGCTGGATCCTCAGGTAGTTTAATGTCCAATTTTCTGGGGAACCTCCAGACTGATTTCCAGAATGGTTGTACCAGTCTGCATCCCCACCAACAATGGAGGAGTGTTCCTCTTTCTCCATATCCTCGCCAGCATTTGCTGTCTCCTGAGTTTTTGATCTAAGCCATTCTGACTGGTGTGAGGTGGAATCTCAGGGTTGTTTTGATTTGCATTTCCCTTATGACTAAAGATGTTGAACATTTCTTTAGGTGATTCTCAGCCATTCGGCATTCCTCAGCTATGAATTGTTTGTTTAGCTCTGAACCCCAATTTTTAATAGGGTTATTTGTTTCCCTGCAGTCTAACTTCTTGAGTTCTTTGTATATTTTGGATATAAGGCCTCTATCTGTTGTAGGATTGGTAAAGATCTTTTCCCAATCTGTTGTTTGCCGTTTTGTCCTAACGACAGTGTCCTTTGCCTTACAGAAGCTTTGCAGTTTTATGAGATCCCATTTGTCGATTCTTGATCTTAGAGTATAAGCCATTGGTGTTTTGTTCAGAAAATTTTTTCCAGTGCCCATGTGTTCCAGATGCTTCCCTAATTTTTCTTCTATTAGTTTGAGAGTGTCTGGTTTGATGTGGAGGTCCTTGATCCACTTGGACTTAAGCTTTGTACAGGGTGATAAGAATGGATCGATCTGCATTCTTGTACAGGTTGACCTCCAGTTGAACCAGCACCATTTGCTGAAAATGCTATCTTTTTTCCATTTGATGGTTTTGGCTCCTTTGTCAACAATCAAGTGACCATAGGTGTGTGGGTTCATTTCTGGGTCTTCAATTGTATTCCATTGGTCTGTCTGTCTGTCTCTGTACCAATACCATGCAGTTTTTATCACTATTGCTCTGTAATACTGCTTGAGTTCAGAGATAGTGATTCCCCCTGAAGTCCTTTTATTGTTGAGGATAGTTTTAGCTATCCTGGGTTTTTTGTTATTCCAGATGAATTTGCAAATTGTTCTGTCTAACTCTTTGAAGAATTGGATTGGTACTTTGATGGGGATTGCATTGAATCTGTAGATCACTTTTGGTAAAATGGCCATTTTTACTATATTAATCCTGCCAATCCATGAGCATGGGAGATCTTTCCATCTTCTGAGGTCTTCTTCAATTTCTTCCTTCAGTGTCTTGAAGTTATTATTGTACAAATCTTTACTTGCTTGGTTAAAGTCACTCCGAGGTATATTATTTGGGTCTATAATGAAGGGTGTCGTTTCCCTAATTTCTTTCTCGGCTTGTTTCTCTTTTGTGTAGAGGAAGGCTACTGATTTATTTGAGTTAATTTTATACCCAGCCACTTTGCTGAAGTTGTTTATCAGCTTTAGTAGTTCTCTGGTGGAACATTTGGGATCACTTAAATATACTATCATATCATCTGCAAATAGTGATATTTTGACTTCTTCTTTTCCGATCTGTATCCCCTTGACCTCCTTTGGTTGTCTGATTGCTCTCGCTAGAACTTCAAGAACTACATTGAATAAGTAGGGAGAGAGTGGGCAGCGTTGTCTAGTCCCTGATTTTAGTGGGATTGCTTCAAGTTTCTCTCCATTTAGTTTAATGTTAGCAACTGGTTTGCTGTATATGGCTTTTACTATGTTTAGGTACGGGCCTTGAATTCCTATTCTTTCCAGGACTTTTATCATGAAGGGGTGTTGAATTTTGTCAAATGCTTTCTCAGCATCTATTGAAATGATCATGTGGTATTGTTCTTTCAATTTGTTTATATAATGGATCACGTTGATGGTTTCCCGTATATTAAACCATCCTTGCATGGCTGGGATGAAGTCTACTTGATCATGGTGGATGATTGTTTTGATGTGGTTTGCCAGAATTTTATTGAGTATTTTTGCGTCGATATTCATAATGGAAATTGGTCTGAAGTTCTCTTTCTTTGTTGCGTCTTTGTGTGGTTTAGGTATAAGAGTAATTGTGGCTTCATAGAAGGAATTCGGTAGTGATCCATCTGTTTCAATTTTATGGAATAGTTTGGATAATATTGTTATGAGGTCTTCTATGGAGGTCTGATAGAATTCTGCACTAAACCCGTCTGGACCTGGGCTCTTTTTGGTTGGGAGACCTTTAATGACTGCTTCTATTTCCTTAGGAGTTATGGAGTTGTTTAACTGGTTTATCTGTTCCTGATTTAACTTCGGTACCTGGTATCTGTCTGGGAAATTGTCCATTTCCTGCAGATTTTCAAGTTTTGTTGAATACAGGCTTTTATAGTAAGATCTGATGATTTTTTGAATTTCCTCTGAATCTGTAGTTATGTCTCCCTTTTCATTTCTGATTTTGTTAATTTGGACACACTCTCTCTGTCCTCTCGTTAGTCTGGCTAAGGGTTTATCTATCTTGTTGATTTTCTCAAAGAACCAACTTTTGGTTTTGTTGATTCTTTCTATGGTCCTTTTTGTTTCTACTTGGTTGTTTTCAGCTCTGAGTTTGATTATTTCCTGACTTCTACTGGGTGTATTTGCTTCTTTTTGTTCTAGAGCTTTTAGGTGTGCTGTCAAGCTGCTGACATATGCTCTTTCCTGTTTCTTTCTGCAGGCACTCAGCGCTATGAGTTTTCCTCTTAGCACGGCTTTCATTGTGTCCCATAAGTTTGGGTATGTTGTACCTTCATTTTCATTAAATTCTAAAAAGTCTTTAATTTCTTTCTTTATTTCTTCCTTGACCAGGTTATCATTGAGTAGAGCATTGTTCAATTTCCACGTATATGTGGGCATTCTTCCCTTATTGTTATTGAAGACCAGTTTTATGCCGTGGTGGTCCGATAGCACGCATGGGATTATTTCTATCTTTCTGTACCTGTTGAGGCCCGTTTTTTGACCAATAATATGGTCAATTTTGGAGAAAGTACCATGAGGAGCTGAGAAGAAGTTATATCCTTTTGCTTTAGGATAGAATGTTCTATAAATATCTGCCAAGTCCATTTGGCTCATGACTTCTCTTAGTCTGTGTACGTCTCTGTTTAATTTCTGCTTCCATGATCTGTCCATTGATGAGAGTGGGGTGTTGAAATCTCCTGTTATTATTGTGTGAGGTGCAATGTGTGTTTTGAGCTTTAGTAAGGTTTCTTTTACGTATGTAGGTGCCCTTGTATTTGGGGCATAGATATTTAGGATTGAGAGTTCATCTTGGTGGATTTTTCCTTTGATGAATATGAAGTGTCCTTCCTTATTTTTTGATGACTTTTAGTTGAAAATTGATTTTATTTGATATTAGAATGGCTACTCCAGCTTGCTTCTTCCGACCATTTGCTTGGAAAGTTGTTTTCCAGCCTTTCACTCTGAGGTAGTGTCTGTCTTTGTCTCTGAGGTGTGTTTCCTGTAGGCAACAGAATTCAGGGTCCTCGTTGCATATCCAGTTTGTTAATCTATGTCTTTTTATTGGGGAGTTGAGGCCATTGATGTTGAGAGATATTAAGGAATAGTATTTATTGCTTCCTGTTATATTCATATTTGGATGTGAGGTTATGTTTGTGTGCTTTTCTTCTCATTGTTTTGTTGCCAAGGATTAGTTTATTGCTTCTTATAGGGTATAGCTTGCCTCCTTATGTTGGGCTTTACCATTTATTATCCTTTGTAGTGCTGGATTTGTAGAAAGATATTGTGTAAATTTGGTTTTGTCATGGAATATCTTGGTTTCTCCATCTATGTTAATTGAGAGTTTTGCAGGATACAGTAACCTGGGCTGGCATTTGTGTTCTCTTAGGGTCTGTATGACATCAGTCCAGGATCTTCTGGCCTTCATAGTTTCTGGCGAAAAGTCTGGTGTGATTCTGATAGGTCTCCCTTTATATGTTACTTGACCTTTTTCCCTTACTGCTTTTAATATTCTTTCTTTATTTTGTGCGTTTGGTGTTTTGATTATTATGTGGCGGGAGGTGTTTCTTTTCTGGTCCAATCTATTTGGAGTTCTGTAGTCTTCTTGTATGCCTATGGGTATCTCTTTTTTTAGGTTAGGGAAGTTTTCTTCTATGATTTTGTTGAAGATATTTACTGGTCCTCTGAGCTGGGAGTCTTCACTCTCTTCTATACCTATTATCCTTAGGTTTGATCTTCTCATTGAGTCCTGTATTTCCTGTATGTTTTGGACCAGTACCTTTTTCCACTTTACATTATCTTTGACAGTTGAGTCAATGATTTCTATGAAATCTTCTGCTCCTGAGATTCTCTCTTCCATCTCTTGTATTCTGTTGGTGAAGCTTGTATCTACAGCTCCTTGTCTCTTCTTTTGGTTTTCTATATCCAGGGTTGTTTCCATGTGTTCTTTCTTGATTGCTTCTATTTCCATTTTTAATTCCTTCAACTGTTTGATTGTGTTTTCCTGGAATTCTTTCAGGGATTTTTGTGACTCCTCTCTATGGGCTTCTTCTTGTTTATTTATGATTTCCTGGAATTCTTTCAGGGATTTTTGCGATTCCTCTCTGTAGGCTTCTACTTGTTCTCTAAGGGAGTTCTTCACATCTTTCTTGAAGTCCTCCATTATCATGATCAAATATGATTTTGAAACTAGATCTTGCATTTCTGGTGTGTTTGGATATTCCATGTTTGTTTTGATGGGAGAATGGGCTCCGATGGTGCCATGTAGTCTTGGTTTCTGTTGCTTGGGTTCCTGCGCTTGCCTCTCGTCATCAGATTATCCCTAGTGTTATTTTGTTCTGCTATTTCTGACAGTAGCTAGACTGTCCTATAAGCCTGTGTGTCAGGAGTGCTGTAGACCTGTTTTCCTGTTTTCTTTCAGCCTGTTATGGGGACAGAGTGTTCTGCTTTCGGGCGTGTAGTTTTTCCTCTCTACAGGTCTTCAGCTGTTCCTGTGGGCCTGTGTCTTGAGATCACCAGGCAGGTCACTTGGAGCAGAAAAGTTGGTCTTACCTGTGGTCCCGAGGCTCAAGTTTGCTTGTGGGGTGCTGCCTACGAGCTCTCCGTGGGGGTAACAACAAGGAAGATCTGTGCCGCCCTTTCCGGGAGCTTCAGTGCACCAGGGTTCCAGATGGGGTTTGGTGTTTTCCTCTGCAATCAGTAATGTGTGCAGAGTGCATTCTCTTCTAGTTTGCCAGGCGTGTCTGCCTCTCTGAAGGTTTAGCTCTCCCTCCCACAGGATTTGGGTGCAGAGAACTGTGTATCTGGTCTGTTCCTTCAGGTTCCGGCAGTGTCTCAGGCGCAGGGGTCCTGCCACTCCTGGGCCCTCCCCCACGGGAACCCAGAGGCCTTATACAGTTTCCTCTTGGGCCAGGGATGTGGGTAGGGGTGGGCAGTGTTGGTGGTCTCTTCCGCTCTGCAGCCTCAGGAGTGCCAACCTGACCAGGCGGTGAGGTCTCTCTCCCACAGGGTCTGGGAGCAGAGAGCTGCTGCGGGCCAGGATCCACGGGTGTGGGACTCCTGGTAAACACAGGGAGTGCCCGGTCCTAGAGGAATTCTGCCTCTGTGTGTCCCGAGTTCACCAGGCAAGTCACTTGCAGCAGAAAAGTTGGTCTTACCTGTGGTCCCGAGGCTCAAGTTGATCGCGGGGTGCTGCCCACGAGCTCTCTGCGGTGGCAGCAACCAGGAAGATCTGCGCTGCTGTTTCCGGGAGCTTCAGTGCACCAGGGTTCCAGATGGTGTTTGGTGTTTTCCTCTGGAATCAGTAATGTGTGCAGAGTGCAGTCCCTTCTGGTTTCCCAGGCGTGTCTGCCTCTCTGAAGGTTTAGCTCTCCCTCCCACGGGATTTTGGTGCAGAGAACTGTTTATCCGGTCTCGCCAAATTTACTTTAACCAATAGCTTTAAATCAAGAAATAAGGTTTGTGCAACAGAAGCTTGTGAATATGAGAGAAGTCGCTCATCGAAGTGGACCTTAGAATATAGAATTTAGCACACAATACAGAACAGCAGATTAAACCTCAACAACGAATCACAATTTGCAGAGGCTTCTAAAGGCAAACCCAAAAGACTACATATTTTCCACCAGGCCCAATCAGAGACAAGCCTATATCCTGACTTACTTCCTGCCTGTGGATCTCCTGCCTATGTCCAAACAGCACAAACATACATCCTGATGTATTTCTTGTAGATCTACATCTGCCTACTTGTGATCAAGCACATCTGGTTCAATTGGACCAACCAAACTTGTTTAAAGGAGTGAAAACACATGGCTCATTATCTTACGTAATCCACAGCCTCTGGTGTTTCAAGAAGTATCTGTTCTTAGGCAAGCAGCTTACATGTTAGAGGCATGTTTGCTTTATAGATTTCTTAAACACAGTAATTAAAACTTATAAGTTTGGTTTGCACACATTTTTGCCTCAATGATGAGCAAAGGAAAATCTTTTAGAGATCTTATCATATCTGATGTCAAGTTATACTGTCGAGCCACCTTAATAAAAACAGCATGGCACTGGTTAGAAAGCCTCAGACATGAAGATCAATGAAATGGAAAAAAAAGTACTCAGATATAACACAGAACTACATCAAATTGTCTGAAAGGCAGCCTCTTTAAGATAAAGAAATGTATATCCATGTGTACAAGATGAGACTAGATACTTATTTCTTTCCATGTACAAAAAGATGAATTCCTAATTGATTAAAGAGTTTAAAAGTCCCTAGATTCTGAGACTCTTACAGGAAACTGTAAGGAAAATATTTCAATATACAGGCATACAGCTTGTCAGGTACAGACTGGCCACATAAACCTGAAGATCTTGGTCCAGATCCCAAGAACCCATGTGCAGCTGGGCATGGTAGTGTGCATCCGGCATCCTACATTCCTGTTGTGAAACAAAAGCAGAGAGAAGAGTACCCAGGTTTAGGTTGTATAAGAAATAAAAGGTGAAAGGCAAGGATTGATACCCAATGACCTTCACACATATGTTATGGCATGCAATTGCCTCCACTCTCCACAGATATGAACATTAAATTTAAATACTACAGCCATAAGAAAAGGCTTCCGGAAGACAATTACAATAACTCAGGAAATTAGGCAAGCAATTGTGCAATTTAATTTCAACGATTTAATTGCAAAAGTTCAAAAGTTTCTGCAAAGCTAACGACACATTGAATAGTGTGAAGAGAAAGTCTACAAACAAGGAGGAAATCTTTGTGGCTAAACTTTCAGCAGACAATAAATGTTTAGAATATTCCAAAGAAAATAACTCAAAAAATAAATAAGAAATCAAGAAGCTCCATCAACAATACACTGGCTAATGAAATGAGCAGATAGTTATTGAAAGATAAAGAAAAACATAAGCTTGGCAGTATAATAAGCATGAAAAATGTTCAACATTGCTAGCATCAGGAAAATGCAAGTTAAAATTACATTGGTACTCAATCTCCTGTCAGTCGAGTCAGCCATTAACAAAACAAATAACAGCAAATAGCATGTAGACAATGAGAAACCCTTGTACATTGTGGGCATGCAAATTAGCCAAGCCACTGTGGATTGAAGTCACAACAAAATTTTCTCAGAAAAAAATATACAAATATATGTACCATAGGACTCAGTGCTACTACTACTGACACCCAAAAGATTCCCAATCACCACATCATAGAAATATATGAATATCATTTTTTATTATAGCACTACTCACTACACTGAACCAAATTACATGCTCATCAACAGAAATGGAATATATATATATATATATATATATATATATATATATATGCCATGGAGAAGGAAACATGCCTTTTGCAAGATATGAACATACATAGAAATTATTATCAATATTTAACACAATAAGTCAGCCCCCTAAGGAAAAATTTCATGTTTCCCTTCATTTGTGCATCCAAATAATTTATTAATATGATATTTTTCTACATTAAATATGAAATTATATAGGAGAATTCTGTGGTCTAAAGATAGGAGATAATGGGAGAAAATGGATTGTAAGCTGGCTAAAGGGAAATATGTCCAAAGTGCATTTGTATGAAAATAAGTACCTATACGAAGCATATAACCATGTCCAATAAAACACCAAAGAAAATCGGTAATAGAGAAGTAAAAGAAGCAATTAAATATTAAGATGGATCGTGTAAAATACATTATACAAAAATGTAAATTAAATCTTACAAAAACAAAGTACCTGCATTTTAGTTGCATAAGTATATGAAAACGGTGCGGCATCATAATAAGTCATATCTGCTATTGAAGAGCAGACATTGCTTAGGAGGACATTTAAGCAGGATAACAGTTTCATGATGTAACGTGAAAGGCAGCTGAAAGAGGCCTTCTGATGTTTCAGAAGGTTCAAGCAAAGCTTTCTTTTAAACGGTGACTTTTGAAGAAAGACTTGATTAAAAACCGGTGCCAAAAATTGATTCAATACTGTCAAAAAATAAAGAAAAGTATTTTGCTGTTGGGTGATCGATTCTACAGTCATACCTCTTTAGAATAATGACAGAAACATCAGGACCTCAGTTTTCTGTCACATCAGGGACTGTCATGATCTCTATACCAGGACCTGTGGGCTTTGCTATTTCTTTTGTTCTCACAGATCTAAGAGAAAAGAAGTCTTAAATTATCCAAAAGCACATCCATATCATTAAGAGACTAATGTGACAAAAGCGTATCTTGGCTTAAACACACTCCTTTGTTGTATGTGAGAAGAACATTTTAAGGCAGCCCTGACACAGCGACATTCAGATGCAAATTGTATTCTTCAATATTGACAAAAGGCCAATGGAGAATGTGTCCAGCATGAGTGATAACATGATTCCTGCTCAGAGAAGAAGCTGGAGAAAAGTTGACAGGAATGTAGTCATGAAAACTACATGGTCTGAATGATAATGTGCACAAAAGCCAGGACATCAAGGGATATGACAGATGAATGGGAGTAATATTGTCATTGTAAGTTGAGTATCATATGCTATATTGGTACTAAAGGTACTAATTAATTCTATTTAGCCAAATCTGGGTGGACACATTATCCTCCCTGCCCAAGTTGTGAGTCTTTGTTTATGAAATGGCATTGACTTTTCTGATTTTTCATTTGTAAACTTATTCCTTTTATTCTACATATCGTATTTGGAAAGAAACTCCCACCCTTTACATAACACATTTGTGGCACTAATTAATCCTAGATAAACATTTTCTAAACAGTTCACGTTTGCTTATTGCCTCCTTTTCTGTAGGGTGGTGGTTCTCGTGCTTTGATCAGGAATCTGTGTTTACTGACTCTGACGTTCCTTGCACTCAATTGGTTTTTGTTCTATCAATAAAGTTGCCTGTAGCCAATCAGTGAGAACTCAGAGTTGTATGGGTAGAATGTAGGGAGAATCAGACTTGGGAGAGAGGAGGAAGGGACACAGTAGTGGAGGAGGAGATAAGGCCAACCAGCCATGTGAGTTTACAATTGGCCACTACCCCAACTGAGCCTCGGGTTGTAGGGGAAGAGTTAGGAGTGCCCAGTCACTGAATTAGCCAAGGCTTTTTAAGAGTAACTCACAGTCAACCATTGAACTGATAAAAGGGTTCCCAAGAGAGGGATTAGAGAAAGGACTGAAGTAGCTGAAGGGATTTGCAACTCCTTAAGAAGAGCATAGTGTGAACCAACGAGATCCTCAGAGCTCCCAGGAACTAAACTACCATCCTAAGAGAACACAGGGATGGACCTATGGCTCCATCCACATATGTAGGAGAGGATGGCCTTGTCAGGCATTAGTGGGAGGAGAGGTCCTTGGTCTTGTCAAGGCTCAATGCCCCAGTGTAGGAGAATGTCAGGGCGGGGAGGTGGGAGGGAGTGGGTGGGTGACCAAGGGAGCACCCTCATAGAAGAAATGGGGATGGGGCAGTAGGGGTGGGGGGTGGGGTAGGATAGCAGGTTTCTGGTGGAGAAACCCAGGAAATGGGAAAACCATTTAAAATGTAAATTAAAAATGCAACAATGCAATTAAAAATTAAAAAAAGAATAATGTGTGCGTGTATGTGTGTGTGTGTGTGTGTGTGTGTGTGTGTGTGTGTGTGTGTGTGTGTGCCATTCATGTATCTGAGATAGTTCCTGGTCAGGTGCACACATGAAAACAACCAGGACCATAAAGCTGGCAGCCTAAACTCTCACAACAAATGGCCCAACATGGTAGCCTGAACCCACTTTTAAAATTATTTTGTCAAAAATCAGGTGCCCATAGGTGTGTGGGTTCATTTCTGGGTCTTCAATTCTATTCCATTGGTCTATCTGTCTGTCTCTGTACCAATACCATGCAGTTTTTATCACTATTGCTCTGTAATACTGCTTGAGTTCAGGGATAGTGATTCCCCCAGAAGTCCTTTTATTGTTGAGGATAGCTTTAGCTATTCTGGGTTTTTTGTTATTCCAGATGAATTTGCAAATTGTTCTGTCTAACTCTATTAAGAATTGGATTGGAATTTTAGTGGGGATTGCTAAAATTATTTTAGAGATTCTGGGATATAATACACAAACACACAAATGATATAAGTCTAGGACAGGGGAGAACTGGTTTCTCCATGAGTGGAACTTAGTCATGTGGTTTCCGCACACAAAATTAGAGCAAAGAAACACAGCCCAGCCACGGGCAGGGATTTACCCAGGGCTATCTGCTAGGAGGGGACAGGGAGAAGCAAACAATAAAACCGCCTGCCTCCAGACACCAGATAATTAAAGGATAGAGATAAATAAATCCGGTTTAATTGTTTTTAAGAATAGAAGGGAATATACATATTTTGCACAGCTTTGAGTGGTCACTTCTTTGAGTAATACTAGAAATTTGCAGATCTAAAAGTGAATTTGACTTGAGAGGCATTAACCTTTTGATTGATTGATTGATTGATTGATTGATTGATATATCCAGAGGTCTGGGAACATATAGATTGCACAGAGATATTTTCAGCACAGTGAGAAGCACATAAGTCTATACTTAGAAGACAACCAAAGGAAATTTAAATTTTTGAGCTGATAATTATGATGTAGTCAGTGCTTTCCCAAGGCTACATTAACGCTCTACCAGAATTTCATTTGTTAATATTTATAGTGCAAACTTTAGAAGTTTCAATATGATAGTAACATGATGATAAGGAAAGAAATTTAAACTTTTTTTTTTGATTCTTTTTTTTTCAGAGCTGGGGACCGAACCCAGGGCCTTGCGCTTCCTAGGTAAGCGCTCTACCACTGAGCTAAATCCCCAGCCCCACCTTTTTTACTTTTCACATACCTGGGTTCACTTTCTCAGACTTTTTTTTTTCTTTTTTTTTTTTTATTAACTTGAGTATTTCTTATTTACATTTCGAGTGTTATTCCCTTTCCCGGTTTCCTGGCAAACATCCCCGTAATCCCTCCCTCTCCCCTTACTTTCTCAGACTTTTACAACTTGCATTTAACACCTTAAAACACGTTCTTAGACCTTTACAACTACTTAAGATTTCACATCCTCAGACCTTTACAGCTCAGATAATTATACCTTAAACGCTTCCTTAGCCCCTCATAACTTACATAAAATTCTAAACCTTTTCTTTCTATCCAATCATTTGCCATGAGACACAAGTACTTGACTACTGGGTGAATTCACTGCAAAAACACATTCCTTTAAATGAAGGAATAGTAAAATGCTCTATTGAAACTTGTTTTATGAGTTTATCTCTTTGAGAGTCTACCAGTAAGGCAACGTCCCTGTCTGCCTCTTTTTTAGCAGGAGACCTAGCAGCTTCAGAAAGAAGTGAAATCTGGTTTTATATATGAAATGAATTCACCAAGCAACTACCTCCTTGGCATAAGAGTTAGTCGGTTTGCTGCTGTTAAAATGAAGCTGCAGTTAGCTGTCCACCCCATCAGAGATCTAGAAAGGGTAAATTATAACAGAAAGTATAATTTATATGGCCTATGCATCAATGAAAATGACAGAGGCTTACCCACGACCTAAGTAGTTACCCTAGTCTCTTGTGTTCTTTGTACTGGAGACAGAGGTTGTAGGTCTTCAGTGGTCAAACAGGAAATCATTACATGTTCCCCTGCTGCACAGAACAGCATTGGCCTTCAGCTGTCAGACACAGAAGGTCTGAGAGATTTTCCTACGAAGGAGCAATTTGGGGAAACTGACCTGATGTAGTGAGAACAACCAACCCAAAAGTGTTCACAGATTGGACATGGCCCTGATGCTTGGCAAGGCAAAGGATAGTCTTAGCCTGGTAGTCAGCATTACCACCATCTAGGTAGAGTCACCTGTGCCCCATTATCTTCTTTGGGGACCTTAGAGTTGCTTCTAGGAGCTGGAAATTCTGTCTATTATAAGGAGCATTGTCTTTAAACATTTTAAATGCCATATTCAGTAGATCTCTAAGGAGTCTGAGAGTCATACTCTGTTAAGTATACCTGATTTAAACAAAATTGACTTGCATTTAATTGGCTACTATAGGCTTAACTTTAAGAACAGATACAGGAGCTAAATAAAGCTCACCCTTTTAAATGAATTATATTCGTATTTAGAAGGAGTATAAGCAAAGTTCTGAGCACATTGAGGGATCTGTTCATTTATAAGGTGACTGAGCCTTAATGTGAATGTTTTAATTATCTTTAACAGTTTACAATGAGTTAGTAGCTTTTTATAAGATTATCGTTTTAGAGTTTTATCCCCATTAACTTTGAGACTTAAAAATTTAAGTTGAGGGTTGGGGATTTAGCTCAGTGGTAGAGCGCTTGCCTAGGAAGCGCAAGGCCCTGGGTTCGGACCTCAGCTCCAAAAAAAAAAAAGAACCAAAAAAAATTTAAGTTGAAGAAGATTTAATTAAAGTTCATTTGGCATCAAAATAAAACTTTAAACTGTAAGACGAGACATTGGTAACATTACAAAACCATAAATACAGTTCACATAAAGACTAAGAGACCTTACTTTTCTGATCCATTCATAGTGCACCATGGCAGAATTTCACAGTTTCTTATAAGGAATCAGTTTATCAAAATAGTTAAAGCTTAACATAGTCAGCAAAGACAAAGAGGATGGACATGCATCCTATTTAGTTAAACCCTGTCGACCAAAGGTAAGGAAAAATATTGTACTGGCTCTTTGCCAGACTGCTTGGGTCATTGGCTTGTTACACCATAAGATAAGAATATTTCCATTTCTGTTGTTTAGTGCTTGGCACTCATTGCTGTGGTCCTGTTAAGCTCTTTTGTTTGTTTGATTTTTATGGTTATATATTTCTAAAGACATCATAAATATAAACATTTCATAAACTTAAACATCCCATAGTTTTATAAATTTAAATATTTTTAAAGCTGCTTCTTTAAAATTGTTACTTTTTATTTAGTCTTTTTATAAACTACAAATTTTCCTTTAAAAAATTAAAATCTTTCAACTGTGGGTTCCTTTCATATCAAAGCTAAATTAGCTATGTAGTTTACCTTAAGAGAGAAGAAACTGTGCACAATCACATAAGAGCTGGACAAGGCCAGACCAAACTTCAAATGAATGGACACCTTAGCATTCAGTATCGGGATTCTTTTATGATGCTGTGGGTTTCTTTAAGGGCTCCTGTCACATCTCTGGATCCATTCTCAGCCGCATGCACAACCATTCCTCTAGGCTCCTGCTGGCTCCACTCCACTGTGCCTGCTTTCCTTGGTGGACATAACACAGCCTTGGCATCTTCCCAACTGCCGGGTTCCCTTAATGCACAAGACTGCATTTTCATCAATAAACTCTCCTAGGCTCCCTTCAGGGA
Source organism: Rattus norvegicus (assembly GCF_021556685.1). NCBI lineage: Eukaryota > Metazoa > Chordata > Mammalia > Rodentia > Muridae > Rattus > Rattus norvegicus. The sequence goes on from NC_141553.1 coordinate 35,422,102, forward strand.
TTCCAGTCCTTCAAAGCAGTGCCAAGACTCAGCTGCTTTCCCTGATCCTTTCATGCCTTCAAAACCAATATCACCTAGGTAACCCTTACTTCACAAAGTTAGACTGCCAGCATCAGGTACATTGTTGTAGAAAACACACAGAAGTACAGTTTTAATATCTTATTAAACACATTGTTTTTTAATCCTACATTTCATAAACCTGATTGTTATGGTTTTGCTTTCAGGACAAGAATGATACCAAAATCCATCATGATACAAAATATCTTGGAGACTTATTTGGCTTCCTCAAGGCCACTTTTAATCAACATGGTTATGAAGTCATGTTGCACTTACTCTCTCTAACCTTAGTAAAGATGACTGCCATCCATGTGGTTACCTCCAATGATGGGACCATTAGCCAGAACCGAATCAAGCTACATGGTTGTTATTCCAAGGTGAGCTCATCAGGCACACATCCCTTTAAGATTACCTTAGGTATAGATTTTTAACAATCAAATTGCTATGTTACATGACTGAAGTTAACGTATCTTTGTTACGTATCTTTTATTTTACCATATCCACAAACTTACAAATCTTCAGGTGTGGAAAGTTTCCATAGTATTCTTATGAATATTGAGGTAAGTTTTTTCCCTTAGCACAAGTTTTAGGCTGTAGCAGCCTGTATTTCCCTCTTTTTTGGATGTTTTGCTTTGCTCTCCTTTTCCGTATTACAAAATCAGGTAGCTCTCCTGACATAGCACAGACATTTCTGGAGGAAACGTTTAAACAAGCGTGCTTGCATCTAGAGGTGCATACCCAATTCCAGAGACAGGTTCTCAACAAAGAAGTATAGTATAAAAAATTATGTTGATATTATCCATGCCTAAAAACATCTCAATCTTTATTAAACTGAATCCAGATAAAAAATGGCAGAGATAAGAAATTCTGAGCCAAGGACATCAAAACAGCCACAGTAAGTGGCTACAGCAACAGGCAACTGGTGGTTGTGGACTTGGCCCTGTGCAAGGAGGAGTACACAAAGATGCTCAGGGTGGGCATGAAGGGGAGGTAGAATGCTCACATCACCCCAGCCTGGTAGGGCAGGAGCAGCACTGTCTAGAGCCCTGGCTATTGACAGAGTTCTGAGCTGAATGATGTACCAGCAAGAAATATCCTCCACAGTTGTCCTTGCTCCTTTATTCTCTTCTTTGCTAGTTTGGTCCAGTTCCCACATCTACCTGTAATTGAAAAAAATTAATGTTGGTTGACACAGAAACACTTAAAAGAATGGAGACAGCAAAAGAGAAATCAATAAATACAGAACATTCATGAATTCAAAGAAGACCAATCCAAACACGCGCGCGCACGTGCGCACACACACACACACACACACACACACACACACACACACACACAAAGTGCCCACTTTCATTCATACATTCATGGGCAAGACTGACTTCTGTCTCAGCTTCAGAATCCAAGAACAATGCTGGCAGCATAAGGTCTCTTGAGTGCCCTGAATAAAAGACAAACAACACAAGATGAGACACTGGTGGCCAAGAACTAGGTGGGCTGTGTGACATTTCCCTAGTCTCCTGGATAGCAGTTCATGTGCCTCATCAGACACCTCATTGTTCCCAGATGGGATCCCTACAAAACCAAAAACAGATGTCATAGAGAAAACATGAGGACTTTCAGAACCATAACAAGATGACAGAGTATGATTTATCCATAGAGGCCTCCTAAGGCAGGTACTTAATGGTTGATTTTTGCTTTGGTCATTCACTTGCTCCTGCAGTTTTCCAAACTGAAAGCATATTCTGGGGCATTGAAATGTTCTCAAGGTTCACACTTCCTGGGAGAGGTGTTCAGGTCCCAGGATTAAAAAGTTGGGATGCAGAAATTGGGTAGGGTCTTAATCTTGACCTCCAAATTGTTAATCACAGTGATATGATGAGAAAGATTATTGACCCATATTATGGCTAAATTAATTTTACTTACATGCATGAAGCCTACCTGTAGCTGTCCCTCATAAAGCGGAGTCTAAGAGTTCAGCCTTGAGCTAATTTCTGATGCTCTTTTTAGAGGGGGAAAGCAAGCATGGGAGAGGGAGGGAATTTGCAAGCAGGTATGAAAATAGAGGCAAGACGAGGCAGTTACAAAGCAGTTAAGGAAATATTCCTGGAACATCTGGATCAGAGCAACTTGTGGTTGCAGGATAGGGTTCAGCCCAATTCTGAGAAACAGAAACTTAGCATCTCAAAGCAGTTTCTGATCTTAAAATAGAGCAGGACTGGTTTCTCAACTCTTTCCTATGAGAAGTCCCTTTGTGACTGAGAACAGAGGTATGACTTTTTAAAGACAAAAACCACAATTATATTTCTGTTCTTGGGGGTGTATTAATGAGGGATCTTCAATGCCTTGTAACATCTGCTTTATTGCAATGGTCAGCAGTATATTCCAGATCTACATGACCATTATTTTTGATTTACGGTTCTTTTTAGTTATTCTAGTTTTATGTAGAAGCTTGCACAAATACAAATTATTTTGCTTAATATATTTATCTAGACTATGGGCATTAATATTTGGCTGTTGGGGGTAGAGAACTGATAAGTGTCTAAGCAAATACAAAATAGAGTTTGGACAAGATAATGTGACCTGGTCATTTTTTCCTCCATTTCTTTAGTTACTTTTAAATCTTTGATCTTGGCTAAGAGGTAAATATTGGGTCTTAACTGAGGCAATTTTTTTTGTCTTATCAACTTTAAATGGAAATTTACCATACATGGCCCCATAGCAATTTCTATAAAAAAGGAGAAAGAAGGGATCTCCAGGGCAGGGAGAAGGACAGTGAGGAACTGGTTCCAATCAGTTTACAATATCTTTAAATACTCCTGTTGTCTCTTATTTAATTTATCGCTAACCTTTTGTAAAGTCTCTTTGATTTGTTAGGATAGAAGCAGCAAGCCTCACCCAGAATCACACAACGTTTTCCCTGCGACAGGAAAACCAAGTCAGAGCCTTGGCAGTTTCGGAGGACTACTCTATTCAGAGACTCTTTCTGGACATGGTACATGTTGATTGATAGCTGTAGATATCTAATGTCTGCATCTATCTGATGACTTATCTGTTGTAGGCCCATTTCTCCTCTTATGTGGACAATAGTACTTAAGGCAGTAACCACTGGCACACCTAGTCCTACCACCATTTGAACAAGAAGAGTGTCAGCTCTCCTGTACTGCCAGGGAAGCAGCTCAAGATGGAATAAAAATTAGGTTCTCTATTTGCCTTCAATAAGCATACAGTTGGAGAAATACATGTACAATTGTACATAAAACTATATTATTATGCAGATATTTTGAAGGCATAGAGTGACTGAAAGCCATGATATAGGTAAACCATATTCCCATGGAGCAAAATTAGCTTCTGAGTTAAGAGTAATCTTGAGACTAGAATTGTAAGATGCAGAAAAGGAAGAATTATAAAAAAATAGGAAGCATTTCCAGTGTATTTTCCAATACTACAGTGGTTTCTAGGAGCCAAGAAGCATACTGGTTAGAAGACACAGTTATTAGAACTTCAGCTTCCAAACCGCATGGAAGGAAGGTCAGGCTTTAAAACAGATGCAGTATCCTTGGGCCAGCTGAGTCTGGATATAATTTGGAGGTAGTACATTTGTCAAAGCTTAATAGAAAGGTCTGGTGAGGCAAGGATCTTCTTAGGAGTAGGATCAGTTACAGCTCCAGGGATTAGTTAAAAACTTTCAGATCTTGGAAAGGAAGAAGAGTATATGGTGTTGATGATGGGAGGAGGAGGAAGAGGAAAAGGATAAAGAGGGGGAGAGGAGGAAGAAGGAGCATGGAGGTTCCCAGAGGCTTATTCAATTGGGTCATTGGGCAATACATTGGGAGAAAAGAGTTTAACGTATTAATATAGTCTGTTTGGGGAGTAAACAGAGTCCCCAAATGGGCATGACTCTTCCCAGTCATTTCTATATGATTCCCCAGGTGAATTTAACAATCCAATAAAATGTGCAGGTTGTTCACTTGTAAATACTCAGGATCACTAGTGTCAGCATTGAAACAGTCCCTCTAGTTCTCCTCCATACAGAGAGAAAAGTGGTGTCACTTGGACCCAATTCATAGGAGTAAATATCCATACATGCATACCCACTTGATTCAGAAATATTTCTTCATTTGGTTACACTTTGACATTTTGTATTTATTAATCTTTATTTTCATATTACTGATTTTTAATTTATTTCTACCTTTTTAAAATAAATCATTCCATTCATTTACATCTCAAATTATATCCTACTTCCTGGTTACCCCTCTACAATATCCCATAGCCCACAATCTTCCTCTTCTCCCTCCTCTTTGCCTCAATGAGGGTGCTCATCCACCTAACTTCTCCCACTCCAACCCTCCAGCATCTCCCTATGCTGGAGCATCAAACTTCCACAGGACCAAGGACCTCCATTCCCGTTGATGTCAGACAAGGCCATCTGGAAGAACAGAGACAAAAAATGGAACAGAGACTGAAGGAAGAGCCATCTTGGGACTACTCCACCTAGGGATTCATCCTGTATGCAGACACCAAACTGGACAATGTTGCCTTGCCAAGAGACACTTGCTGTCAGGAACCTTGTGTGGCTGCTCCCTGGGAGGTTCAGCCAGTAACTGACCAATGCAGATGTAGATGCTTGGACGCAACCATCAGACTGAGCTCAGAGATACCAGAGGGGGAGCTGGTCAAAGAACTGGAGGAGGTGAGGAGGAGTGCAACCACATTGGAAGAACAATATCAGCTGGCTGGACTACCCAGTGGTCCCAGGGACTAAACCACCAACCAAAGAGTACAGAAGGAGAGCTCCATGGTTCCAAACACAGTGACCTTCTATTTGAGGCCATTTCCTCATCTTGCAATTTACTAGGACAGATGAGAAAGTCTGCCTTTTCACACCCTCACCATCCACAGTACTATGGAATGTGAGAAGTCACTTCCTCCACAATAACCTGTCAGAAGGTAGTTTCCATCTTCCATAGTGAAAATGTTCAAGTATTTCATAAGATCTGTTTTTAATATGGCTTTATTTGATCTTTCAGTCCAGTTAATCTCTCAGAACATTTCCCGCTGTGGAAAGAGGTGGGAGTAAAGGAATACAAGACAGTTTAGCCACATAGAGAGAAAATATAGAGAGAAGCAGGAGACCTATTGTGATAGTCTCAGCCTGTAGAGCACATATGGTCCAGGTAAGATAGTTAATTTTCAGTCCTGGTCTGGAGCAGTCATGGCATGGGAGTAATGTGTCCAGGCAACTATCCTACCAACCTTGGCTGTAACTGACATTGAGGGAATGACAGTATGACATCCTTTCTAGGCAGGGGTCAGTCCTTCTTTCTGAGAGTTCTTGATGTCCACTTTGTCTGTGGGTTGGAATAGATGACAGAGCACCATGGATGGAACCCTCTGAAACCATAAGCCCAAATAGCCACTTTATTCTGTAAGTTACCTTGATCATGGGGTTTTATCATAGCAACAGAGAAATTACTTATGCAGTTTTCATTTCAGATGACATGAAAGGCTTTTTATCAGCTTCTGGGTAGACATTTGGAAAGCTTTCATTGAGACTGACAGCTTAGAATGAAAACCATGGTTTAGTGACAAGTGTTGATATCCTTGCCTGACTTGTCCTCACAAGAATCTTTCTGTTTTTCCTGATTCACCATGGGAAGTCACTGAGTTTATTGCTAATTATGAGATCTTAAGGGACAGAAACATCTGTTTTACTAAAAGCCCACAAATCACGAGTGACAGTTAACCCAAAGTACATCTCTGGGGTCTTCTGAACAACAGTCAGGCAACTGCATCACAGGACAACAGATTCTGCTCAGTAAATGTTTATCATTTATACCTACGGAGTGGCCTTGGGAGTGGAACTCATTAGCTTCCCAAGTACTGTATGTTTCTTGTGAGTTCCACATGCCTCAACGAGTCTCTCCCTTCTCTCCAGGATAGAATGATTCATATAAGAAAGATAATCATTTTAAGTGACAACAAGATAACTCAAATGGAAATTGGCATTTTTATCTGAATGTAAAGAGAGGGGGCTGGCAAAAAGCAACAGATGTGGGTGAGTATGATTTTCTTTGAGATATTTATTGAAATCCTCCTGATGATGGATGAGGTATCACAAGAGAAGTGAAAAAAATTACATAGAAAAGGAGTGTTCTCGGATAATTCCTGGAGAATAATGTATTTTAAAAAGAAGCGGAAGAAAAAAATCAATCAATTAGTTTGTATAAAACAGTAACTAAAGCAGAAAGGTGGGATTTGAACAAAGTTTATTGTCACAGGAGATCATATTTGAGAAAAATATAGTGATCAAACTTAAGTGGTCCTAGAAAACTTAAAGTGTAATGCAAATTTGCAACTGGACTCTCAGATTTAGTATGCCAAAGGGCACATAATTGTATAAGGATCAAAGATGTTAAAAAGAAAACATTAAGACCTCCAAGGATAAAATAAAAGAAAAGAAAAGAAACAAAACTCTAAAGATTTGTCTAGAAATACAACATAAATGATGGGAACTAAGTAGAAAAGAAAACACATTCTTTAAAGAGTCTGTTTAATAAAGTGCCTCATTTTAAAAACTTAGGGATTGAAAAAAATCAAGGGGCAGGGAGTCACGGATAGTGAAGATGTTTTCTGATATGCTGTCCTGGATGACTTGATTAAGGCTAATATAAATGTTGGAATCAAAGAATTTCAACATGCAGAGGTGCACGAGTCATCTCCTAACACTTGAGATCAAGATCAACAGCAAAAATGAGGATGAAAAAATATACGGTTTGTGCTTCAAGAGAAGGAATTTGAAATTAACATTTCAGAGGCATAGCTGCTGTGGGAGGTGATGATGTCACCATTGCAACGGACCTTTCTGTTGCCTCAGTACCGCTGTTTGGAAGATGGTGATGGACAGGACTTTGTGATTCTCTGATTGAATTACTCTTCTTTCCAAATGTGCCTCTTCTGAAACTCCTAGAGCTGCCGTCGATTCCACTTCCAAACCTGGTGAAGCAGGGAAGTCAATTTGTCAGTTCTACTCCAGCATCCTCTACCTCATCTGACGTGACACTGATGGCTTCTTGTGTTCAGTTTCTATTTTCTTCACTGCTGTCCCCAGGGTATCAGAAGGCTGATTTCATTCAGATATTTTCTTCTAAAACTTACCCCACAGACACTCACCATCTTAATTCCACAATCTCTCTGGATTCTTAAAATTTTTCTCATTGACAACTTTCCTTGGCACACACAAAAATCACTGATCAAAGATCTTCTTGGCTGTTATATCTGCACGTAAAGCATGAACATTTTAGGATAATTCTTGTTGAAACTATCCCTGAATATTTAATATTATTTCTGGATAATACATTCTTACAGAAAGATTTATTTATAAGAAAGCAGGCCTAAATAGCTGGAGTTCTCTTGTTCATGTACATTGGAAATGTTTATCAATTATTGCATATTTCAGATAATATTATCTCTTGGTTTCTGAAATGAATATCATATCTGTAAACAAGATTTTGCTTACTATTTCACCTTCTGCATTTAGTAAATAGTTTGACAATTCATTTTTAACAATTATTTGACATTAAGACCTATGTTGAAGTCTAAATCCTAAAGCCCTTACTTTAATCACTTGTTGGTAGAATTAGTAGGCCTTCGAATTTCTGCATTCTTTACTCCTCTCAGATTGTGTGTTGCTTGCTATTTCTTAGCTCTAGAACAGTTTACTTCCTAATCTGCCTGGTAAAATTTTACCTCTTCCTAATAGGATTGATTATTCAGTTTATGAATCCCATAATTCTGTTGGATACCTTAAAAATTCCTAGATACAAACATCAACTCTGCAGACCCCAAATATATTTTGAGAATCTTTCTTTGAAAAGTCCCTATTTGTCTGTTAAGGATTTCATGAATTTTACATACTTAGGATCTAACATATCTCCATTTATTAATTTATATTATTTTGCTTGAAAAGTCTTGACAAATTTTATGTTAATATCTGTTTTTCAAATTTATATTTTGATATATCAGAATTGGAGGCATTATAAAGCACAAAATATAATTTTGAGAATGGAATTATTATCTTTATGAAAATTGAATTTAGAAGAGTAAAAATTAATAGCTTGTTAATATATAGATGCCAGAATTATTGTCATCTAATTAAAATTCCCATTCACAGAATTGAAGTCATTGTTGGTCAAATCATCTATGTGTGTGTGTGTGTGTGTGTGTGTGTGTGTGTGCGTGTGTGTGTGTATGTATGTGTGTGTGTGTATGTATATATATATACACAAATATTTTCACAGAATAGCTGGAGATTTAGTCACTGATATAGTAGATTTGTAAAAAAACGTTTAAAAAACATGGGTTTGCACATGAGTCTAGACCTATTAAATGCTCAGGATTTAATAGGTCATTTCTGTTCCAAATTAACCTTGGCAAACAATTAAGGATTACAGTAAAAAGGAGAGTGAAATGTTTTTTCTTAAAATGTTGGAAATGTTGATACAATAAGTAGAGGGGGTGGGAGAGGAAGTGGGAGGAAGAGAAATTAGATGGGAGAGAAAATGGGAGAGAGGAAGGAGAGGGAGGGGGCAGGAAATGGGGAAGAAGAAGGAGAGGGAGATAGAGTCAAGCTATCTGTTGTATGTTGTTTTACTTGTGCATTCAAGAAAATACAAATGTACAGGGAAATAAAGTAACAAGAGTTCAGAAGGAGTTGACTTTCGTCGTAATGGAACTAACCACACTGTTGTGGCATTGTGAGGTGAGGAAAGCACTCCTGAAATCTCACCCTCTTTCCAGACCCTTGGCTTCCTCAGATTCCAGCTCAGCTTCTCTCGCTTATGACCTCATGAGCATCCCATGACAGTTTGCTTAAGAAATGTAGTGTTGTTTTAGCTGTAAGCTCTTTTTGTAAAAATAAGTTCCTTTGTCCTGTTCTTCCTGAAGTAGTACTTGTTCTCTTGTCTGAATGCGCAGATGTCCAAGGCCTAGATTAAAAATGTCTGTATACAGTTGGTTGTTTATATTGGACTTCCTGGATGTCTAAGGAAATGAATGCTGAAAATGACATTTTAATATGTTTGCTTAAATTTTTGCTTCTTTTTCCTGCTGTAGTGACAAGTGTCCTATTAAATTTTGCTTTGAAGAGGATACTTCACATGGCCTTCCTTCCGATAAACTGCTGAAATGGCCATTTAAGTACGTTTTAATGTAAACAGTGTCGAAGTGAAACACTGACTTGTATTACTCTTGGAGATAAGGATAGAAAGAAATTTTAAATTGGTTCAAAAATACGTTTCAGCATTTTTCTTTAAAAAACACACTGTAAAACTAACAAATTTTTCATTGCTGTTTTGAATTTGATGGTTTAGCTATAATAGCAACACTTCAATATTTAAATATATTTTTAGTGGATTTTTTTATTTACTTCAAATGTTACTCCCTTTCCAGATTTTCCACCCATTAGCCCCCTATCCCATCACCCTCCCCTTCTTCTACAAGGGTATTCCACCTCCCCAACAATGGCCCCACTTCCTGGATCTCCCTCTGATATTCTCTTACACTGGAGGGTCCAGCCTTGGCAGGACCAAGGGCTTCTCCTCCCATTGGTGCCTAACAATATCATCTTCTGCTACATATACAGCTGGAGCCATGGGTCAATCCAGGTATAGTCTTTGGTGGTTTAGTCTCTGGGAGCTCTGGATGGTTGGTATTGTTGTTTTTATAGGGTTGCAAACCCATTCAACTCCTTCATACCTTTTTCTAATTCCTCCAACGGGGGAACCATTCTCAGGTCAATGGTTTGCTGCTAGCATTTGCCTCTATCTTTGTCATGCTCTGGCTGAGCCTCTCAGGAGACAGCTATATCAGGCTCCTGTCATCATGTACCTCTTGGCTTTATAAATGTTATCTAGTTTTTGTGGCTGTATATATATATGGGCTACATCCCCAGGTGGGGCAGGCTCTGAAGGGCCATTCCTTCAGTCTCTGCTCCAAACTTTGTCTCCATATTCCCTCCTATGAACCTTTTTGTTCCCCCTTTTAAGAAGGAATGAAGCACTTTGGTCATTCTTCTTGAGCTTCATGTGGCCTATTGATTGTACCTTGGGTAATTTGAGCTTTTGGGCAAATATCCACTTATCCGTGAGTGTATACCATGTATTTTGTTTTTGTTTTGTTTTTGTTTTCTGATTGGGTTATGTCACTCAGGATGATATTTTCTAGTTCCATCCATTTGCCTATGAATTTCATGAAGTCATTGTTTTTGATATTTGAGTAGTACTCCATTGTGTAGATGCACCACATTTTCTGTATCCATTCCTCTGTTGAAGGGCATCTGGGTTCTTTCTAGTTTCTGCCTATTATAAATAAGGCTGCTATGAACATAGTGGAGCATGTGTCCTTGTTACATGTTGGAGCATCATTGGGTATCTGCCCAGGCGTGGTATAGCTGGGTCCTCAGGTAGTGTAATGTCCAATTTTCTGAGGAACCACCAGACTGATTTCCAGAGTGGTTTTATCACTTTGTAATTCTACCATCAATGGAGGAATGTTTCTCTTTCTCCACATCCTCACCAGCATCTGCTGTAACCTGAGTTTTGATCTTTCTGGATGGTGTGAGGGGATTCACAGGATTGTTTTGATTTGCATTTCCCTGATGACTAAGGACATTGAACGTTTCTTTAGGTACTTCTCAGCCATTCAATATTCTTCAATTGAGAATTCTTTGTTTAGGTCTGTACCCCATTTTTAATAGGATAATTGGTTTCTCTGGAGCCTAACTACTTGAGTTCTTTGTATATTTTGGATATTAGCCCTCTATTCGATGTAGGATTGGTAAAGATATTTCCCCAAAAGGTCGGTTGCCATTTGTGTCCTAATGACAGTGTCCTTTGCTCACAGAAGCTTTGCAGTTTTATGAGATCCCATGTGTCAATTCTTGATTTTGGAGCATAAGCCATTGGTGTTTGGTTCAATGAGTTTTTCCCAGTGCCCATGTGTTTAGGATTCTTCTCCACTATTTCTTCTACTAGTTTGAGCATCTCTGATTTTATGTGGAAGTCCTTGATCCACTTGGACTTAAGCTTTGTACAGGGCAATAAGAATGAATTGATTTGCATCCTTCTACATGCTACATTAGCAGCTTGACAGCATATCTAAAAGCCAACATTCTACTAAATGGAGAGAAACTTGAAGCAATACCACTGAAGTCAGGGATTAGACAAGGCTCCCTACTCTTTCGCTACTTATTTAATATAATATTCAAAGTCCTAGCCAGAGCAATACAACAACAAAAGGAGGTCGAAGGGATATAAATTGGAAAGGAAGAAGTAAAAATATCACTATTTGCAGATGATATGATAGTATACTTAAGTGACCCCAAAAGTTCCACCAGAGAACTACTAAGCCTGATAAAAAAAATTCGGCAAACTGGCTGGGTATAAAATTAACTCAAACAAATCAGTAGCCTTCCTCTACTCAAAGGATAAACAGGCCAATAAAGGAATTATGGAAATGATACCCTTCACAATAGTCACAAATCACATAAAATACCTTTCTGTGACTCTAACCAAGCAGGTGAAATATCTTTACGACAAGAACTTCAATTATCTTAAATTTTACTTCTTAATGTATCATTTCTTTTTCACATTTTTTCAACCGTGATATATTTGTTCACTATAATAATACCAAGAGAAATTGCGCGTGTGTGTGTGTGTGTGTGTGTGTGTGTGTGTGTGTGTGTGTGTGTGTGCATGGGTGTGTGTGTTTATATCTAAACAGTCAGGGTGATAGATCAAATTATTATATGACTAGTTAGCTAATTAGTATTCTTTTTTCCCATGTTTCCATGTGTAAAGGTTTAATGGGAGAAGAAGAATAGAAGAGGAGAGGAGTAAACAACAGCCATGAGCACATGGAGGGAAGGGGTAGGGGAATGTGAAGAGAAGGGACAAAGGGGAAGAAGGCAAGAGCAAGAATCAAGAGGCTAATTAGTATTCTTATAGGATGGGCTCCTTTCTCATGGTAAGCTTTGGAGTTTGCCTCTCATTTCCTTGGTAACACATTAATTTTAACAAAGAGAACATATCACAGTTACCCACTTAAGAATTTAAATACCATGTAAAAATAGGAAGAAAGTGCCATAATTATACTTTAAAATTTAAAATACCATTTGTAGGAAGGTTGAAGCTTTCTAACAAAGGGCTATTTCCTGAATGAATTTAGTTTTAAATATCTCTCTCTCTCTCTCTCTCTCTCTCTCTCTCTCTCTCTCTCTCTCTCTCTCTCTCTCTCTCTCTCTGTTTATGTCATGAAATGTATCTGGAGGCCAAAAAATAAAAATAATCTCTAAGTTTGCCTTCAACTCTACTTTAATTGGACTGGCCAGTTGGCTCAGATCTTCTTGACTCTGCCTTCAATCCTAGCATAAGATGCTGGGATTATAGACATGCCCGCATACTAGACAGTTTTATATGGGTCTTGGGTATCTTTGCTCAGGAGATCATAGTTGTGTGTCCAGCACTTTATTAAATTAGCCATCTTCTTATGTCCGGGAATTATGTTTTATTTTTCTTTTATTCTCTCTAATCTATCATTTCATAGTATTATTGGTCAAAGGTTTGGAATAAGAATTCTACTTCTGCCCTTAAGTACAACATGGTTGTTTAATTGCAAACAAGATTATTACATTATGAAAACATACCCTTGTCCTCTCCTTAAGGGTTACTCAAAAGTAAACTGTCAATTACTTGGATAGGAGAGCACATATCAGGAAAGCAAATATACCTTACAACATATTGTGAACATATGAGGAATAACTCTCCTTAACAGGATATTCATTTAACCAAGTCAGCTAGTCTGACCTCTCTTCATATTTAATATAAAAATAAAAACTCAAAGGAAAATTTCTCTTTTCTCTTTTTTCTTTTTTTAAATTGGATATTTTCTTTATTTACATTTCAAATGTTATCCCTTTTCCCAGTTTCCCTTCCAGAAAACTGCATTCCATCCCCCAACCCTTGCCTCCATGAGGTTGCTCCCCCACCCATCCATCCACTCCCTCCTGCCCCCTGCCCTGGCAATCTCTTACACTGGGGCATGGAGCCTTCTCAGGAACAAGGGACTCTCCCCTGGTAGTTGCCTGACAAGGCTCACCCACATATGCAGCAGGATCCATAGGTTGCTCCATGTGCACTCTTTAGTTGGTGGTTGAGTTCCTGGGAGAACTGGGGTGTCTGGTTGGTTGATATTGTTGTTCTTCCTATGGGTTTGCAAACACCCTCAGTTCTCTCAGTTCTTTCTCTATTGACCTCCATTGGTGACCTGTTCTCAGTCCAATGGTTGGCTGCAAGCATCCACCTCAGTATTTGCCATGCTCTGGCATAGCCTCTCAGAAGACAGCTATATCAGGTTCCTGTCAGCCTGCACCTCTTGGCATCCCAATAGCAATTGTTTTTGGTGACTGCATATGGAATGGATCTCCATTGTGGCAGTCTTTGGATGGCCTGTCGTTCAGTCTCTGCTGTATATGTTGTCTCTGTATTTCTTCCTGTGAGCATTTTGCTCCCCCTTCTAAGAAGTTTTGAAGCTTCCACACTTTGTCCTGATACTACTTGACCTTCATGTGACCTATAATTGTATCTTGGGTATTCCAAGCTTTTGGGCTAATATGCACATATCAGTGAGTATATACCATGTGTGTTCTTTTGTGGTTGGGTTACTTCATTGTGTAAATGTATCACATTTTCAGTATCCATTTTTCTGTCAAAGGACATCTAGATTCTTTCCAGCTTCTGGCTTTAATAAATAAGGGTGCTGTGAACATAGTGAAACTTGTGTCCTTGCTATATGTTGGAGCATCATTTGGATATTTGCCCAGGATCTGGGTCCTTGGGTAATTCTATATCTAATCCTCTGAGGAACCACCAGGTGATTTCCACAATGGTTGTACCAGCTTGTAATCCCACCAACAATGAAGGAGTGTTCCTCTTCACATCTTTGCCAGCATCTGCTGTCATCTGAGTTTTTGATCTTAGTCATTCTGACTGCTGTGAGGTAGAATCTCAGCTTTGTTTTGGTTTGCCTTTCCCTGATGACTAAGGATGTTGAACATTTCTTTAGGTGTTTCTCAGCTATTTATTATTCTTCAGTTGAGAATTCTTTATTTAGCTCTTTACCTCATTTTTAATAGGGTTATTTGATTCTCTGGAGTCTAACTTCTTGAGTTATGTTGGATAACATATGTTGGTACATATGTAATATTAGCCCTCTATCAGATGTAGAATTGGTAAAGATCTTTTCCCAATCTGTTCTTTGCTGTTTTGTCCTAATGACAGTGTCCTTTGCCCTACAGAAGCTTTGCAATTATGATATCCCATTTGTAGATTCTTGATTTTAGATCATAAGTCATTAGTGTTCTGTTCAGGAAATTTCCCCCATGTGCCCATATATTCAAGGCTTTCCCGCAATTTCTCTCTTATTAGTTTCAGTGAATCTGGTTTTATGTGGAGGTCCTTGATCCACTTGGACATCAGCTTTGCACAAGGCGATAAGAAGGGAGCAATATGCATTCTTCTCCATGCTGACTTCCAGTTGAACCAGCATCATTAGTTGGCAATGCTGTCTTTTTTCCACTGGATGGTTGTCTCACTTTGTGCTTTCTGTATTGTTTCTATTTCCATTTTTAGATTCTGTAATTTTTTCAATTCCTTTACCTGTTTGGTTGTGTTTTGCTGTGTAAGGGATTCTACCTGTTTACCTGTGTTCTCCTGTGTAACTCCTTTAAGGAAGTCATTTATATTCTTCATGAAGTCTTCTATTATTTTCATGAGATGTGATTTTTAAATCCAAATTTTGCTTTTCTGGTGTGTTAGAGTATCCAGAACTTGCTGTAGTATAAAAACTGGGTTCTGATGATGCCAAGTAGCCTTGGATTCTGTTGCTTATATTCTTGAGCTTGCCTCTCATCCTCTGGTTACCTGCCCTTGCTGTCTCTGAGTGGAGCCTCTTCCTCCTCTGATTCTAGTTATGTCAAAACTCCTCAGAGTCCAGCTATGTCTGTGATCCTGTGGTTTTGGGATCCTGGGTGTTTCAGAGCTTCTCTGATCTTGTGCTTGTTAGAGCACCTAGGAGTTGGGCTCCCTCTAGGTGTTGTAGGTGTGGGTGCAGAACCAGTGTCCAATGTCTGCTAGGGATCTGGTTCAGACCACAGTGAATCAGTACCACTGGCTGGGAGGGGAATCCTATGTCTCTGCATCCATGGGCTACCAGTTACTCCTGGTGTTGGGGCAGTTGTTGTGGTCTCCTCACCTCTGTCCTGGACATGTTAGAGCACCTGGGAGATGGGCTTCCTCTGGATGTTGTGGTAGTGGGTACAGAGGCAGTGCCCAATGTCTACTCAGGGTACTTGTTTCAGGAACAAGTACCTCTTCTTTCTCTATACCAAACCCATTAGCAAGGATCTTGCCACTTTGTAAACCTCCTCCATATTGGCTGAACTGTTACAATTGTGAGACTAGAGTGATCTGGTTTCTAGAGCTACTCTTTAGATTCTTTCCTCTCCAGATTCATCAATGCCTTGGAATGGCAGTCAGGGCCATGTTTGTTCTTACCTGACATTCTTTAATATACCAGTTTCTGGCTATCCCTAACAATGATTAACCTCTGGCCCAAAAAGGAAACATTTCAATCACCTTCTAATCTGCCACTATTCTGGACTATTACATATTCCCAGCCTGTAATCAGAGAGGGCGAAACATTTCAATCACCTTCTAATCTGCCACTATTCTGGACTATTACATATTCCCAGCCTGTAATCAGAGAGGGTGTGTTCTGATTTGTACAACTAACATTCTCTCCACTTTTTTCTCCTACTGGGTAGTGTGCTATACTGTCTTTGATTGGGATGTCTCCTTGTTGCTTGTGACACTGTTAAAACTGGATTAGAATGCAAATCCCTGGAAAGAAAAGATCTAAAGGTGGGGCAACAAAGCACAGCATCTTCTCATATGGGTTCTTGGAGCATGAGGTATGAAACGATGTATGATATCTCACTGGAGACATGCTCTATATGCTAGAAGAAATCATTTTCATATATAAAAATCATTAAGAAAGGTTATATATAATATCACATTAAATCTCTCTCTTAAAAGATGAAAACAAAACATAAACAAACAAAAGACAACAAAACCAAACCAACTAATCAAAACAAAACAAAAACAAAATTAAATAGAAAGGCGCTTCTCAAGTGCCCTTGAAAGTTTTGCAAGAATTAATGTGGTGCTAAGGATCATTTCAAAAGAGAAAATGAGTCTTCAAATATTTTGACAATATAAATGTACAGATAATCATTTAATCATAGATAAATTAACATCATGAAAAGGCAAGGCTCCTTCTCAAACAATGTTTTGTTAAAGATTAAAAAAAAAGTTTCTAGAACCATTATAAAATGCCTGAAACACTAAAGAGAAGTTACCCTGACCTTACTTTTTTTTTCTTATTTGCTTTTAATAAATGTAAAGGGGAAAGTAAGAGTTTTTGACCCTATCTAATTCCTCCAATATTTATTTAAGTGGAGGATAAATTCTTTACGAGCATTCATTGAAATGTACATCTACTCAAGAGTGTGAGGTGGGATTGCAGGTTCGGGTCTGTGAAGATCAAGACACATAGGTCATGTCATCTTTTTTGTCATTTTAAAACGCTGTGTACCTGGAGAAACATTTATTGCAGCACCCCTGTTTCCTGGAAGGAATGACAATCACTTTAACTTGTGAACATGTCTTGGGTTGGGGAGATTATGCTTAGTTTGAAATTGCTGCATTTTGAGTCCTGTGTATTTCCAGGTCAGGGCTCCCCATATCTCTGACTCTCTATAAACACATATAGATTGCTTTTATTGAAAAAAAAAGAATAAGAAACAATATATACATGATTGCCAAATTTTGTCTCTTCCTACTATTTCATAGATGAGAAATTTATCTTTCAGTTGTAAAATAAGCGCAAAAAGTATGTGAAATACATAAAATCATATTAAATTCATTTAAAGCAATACTACAAAATATTAAATCATACAAGAAAATTCCAAAATTAGCATGAAGCCAATGTCTCATATACATAAATTAACAACAAAAAAGGAAGAGAGGAAGACAAAGAAAGAAAAAGGAAGAGAGAGAGAGAGTGAGAGAGAGAGAGAGAGAGAGAGAGAGAGAGAGAGAGACACTCTAGGTTTTTGAGTGTTTCTGTATCTTTTCTGCCCTGAAGAAATTAGTGTCCTACACAGGAAAGAAACCATTGCAGCATCCAAAGCTATCAACTCCTCTGTGAAATGGAAGCGCCGAGTAAATCTGTCTCCTCCCTCAGGACTCATTTGATGCTATGTAAAGAATCATACACCCACTTAGAATCCTTCTGGAGCCATCTGTTTGCTTTCTGTGGAAAAGAACTTTGTCTTCTTTTCCATGAATTATGTGTTTACAGTCTGGAGTGGAAGACAGTATTTCCATCTACATTTCCATGCCTATCTTTATTCCCATGACAATTCTGATCCCTATGGTCAAAGAGAAGTTGAACACCCATCATAATTAACAACCATGGGTAACTCTTGACCAGCAATTTCTTTTTGTGGAACTTATGCCACATTTTGCTCACACATATGGGAAATGCCTTAAATGTGCCTGTGAGTGTAGAATTGCTAATAATTACATAAGATTGACAAGGATATAATGTTCATTTGAAAAGCACTGGCTGTATTGTGAAAATTCAATACATTGTCAATCCAGCCATAAACAGTAGCAACAACAAACATTGTGAATATTATTTATCAGTAGGAAATATTGCTGTATAAGAGTTCCCTCTGAACTGAAATATTCCCTACAGGAGGGACTGGAGAGGCTCACTAGTTAGAAATAAATGTCACATGTCTAGGAAAACAGAAACTTGAAAGATTCTTGAAGGCCACCTCACTGCTAGGTCTGTAGAAGCAAGAACTGCCAGGCAGCGAGATAGTCCACAGCATTGCGACCAAGATCATGTTTCTCAGACTTGTAGAACTGCCTAGGAGTTGTGTATTGTGCTTGAGGATTACAGATTTCCTAGGTCCTCACCTATGCTGGGGTGTGCTTTTCAGTCATGTGACTGCTCTATCAGTTACCCCTTCTCTTAAAATTTACCCACAGCTGTAATCACATCCACTAAAATAAAGTAAAGCCTCATTGGTTTACCAAAGTGGACCCTGGTGCAATCATCACTTTGTTCAGTAGTGGGTTCCCTTTCAGAAGTGAATAGACATCAAAGTGTGTGTGTGTGTGTGTGTGTGTGTGTGTGCTAGAGAGAGAGAGAGAGAAAGAAAGAGAGAGAAAGAATGCATGTGTGTGCACATACATGTGTTATAAACATTCAGAAATATATATTTGAAATTAAAAAGTAATATGTAGAACAATGATGCAATTTATATAAAAGAAGAATAAAATCACATGCATCTATGCATTACAGAAAGTAATCTGAGGTACATATAAAAAATATTCCATTGATCAGCTGAGGCATCACCTCTCACTTGAGGTTAACAAAGAGATAGGTGCTATCTTTATTGTTGATGATGGAGAGTTTTTATTTACATTTCAAATGTTATTCCTTTTCCCATGTTCTCATCCATGACCCCCTATCCCATCCCTTCTCTCCTTCCTTCTATGAGTGTGTTCCCCCTCCCCAAACAACCCTCCATTCCCACTTCTGCATGCTAACATACTCCTACACTGGGGGGTCCAACATTGGCAGGACCAAGGGCTTCTCCTCCCAATGGTGCTCGACAAGTCCAACCTCTGCTACCTGTGCAGCTGGAGCCATGCATCTGTCTATATGTACTTTTGGATGGTGGTTTAGTCCCTGGAAGAACTGGTTGGTTGACATTGTTATTCTTATGGGGTTGCAAACCCTTTCAGCTCCTTCAAACCTTTCTCCTCCAATGACACCCCATTCTCGGTTCAATCGTTTGCTGGTAGCATTCTCCTTTGTATTTGTCATGCTCTGGATGAGCCTCTCAGGAGACAGCTATATCAGGCTCCTATCAGCATGCACCTCTTGGATTCATCAGTATTGTCTAGGTTTGGTGGCTGTATGCATATGGGCTAGATTCCCAGGTGGTGCAGGTACTGAATGGTCATTCCTTCAGTCTCTGCTCCAAACTTTGTCTTCATATCTTCTCCTATGGATATTTTTATCCCCCCCCCCACTTTAAGAAGGACTAAGCATCTGCACTTAGGTTGCCTTCTTCTTGAACTTCATTTGGTCTGTGAATTGTATCTTGGGTAATTTGAGCTTTTGAGCTAATATCCACATATCAGCGAGTTCATATCATGTGTGGTTTTTCTCTTCTTGTGATTTGGTTACTTCACTCAGGATGACAGTTTTAGTTCTCTTCATTTACCTATGAATCTCATGAAGTCGTTTTTAATATTGCCAATCTATGAGAATGGGACGTCTTTTCATCTTCTGAGATCTTGTTTCCATCTACAGGGACTTGAAATTCTTGTCATACAGATCTTTGAGTTGCTTGGTTAGAGTCACGCTGAGGTATTGTATGATGTTTGTGACTATTGTGAAGGGTCTCATTCCCTAATTTTTTTCTCAGCCTGTTTATCCTTTGAGTAGAGGTAAGCTAATTATTTGTTTGACTTAATGATTTGTTTGTTTGGTTTCTATACCAAGACACTTTGCTGAAGTTAGTAGTTCTCTGGTGGAACTTTTGCGGACATTTAAGTATACTATCATTTTATCTGCACATACCATATTTTGACTTCTTTCCACTTTGTAATGCTTTGACCTCCTTTTGTTGTCTCATTACTCTCACTGGGGATTCAAGTACTATATTGAATAAGTAGGGAGAGAGTGGACAACCTTGTCTAGTCCCTGATTTTAGTGGGATTGATTTAAGTTTCTCTCCATCTAGTTTAATGTTGGCTACTGGTTTGCTATATATTGCTTTTACTATGTCTATGTATGGGCCTTAAATTCATGATCTTTTCAAGACTTTTCACATGAGGGGGTGTTGAATTTTGTCAAATGCTTTCTCAGCATCTAACAAGATAAATCATGTGTTTTTTTCCTTTGAGTTTGTTTACATATTGGATTACATTGATGGATTTCTCTATGTTGAACCATCCCTGCATCCCTGGGAGGAAACCTACTTGATCATGATGGATGATCATTTTGATGTGTACTTGGATTCAGTTTGCAAGAATTTTATTGAGTATTTTTGCATCAATATTCATAAAGGGGAATTTATCTGCAATTCTCTTTCTTTGTTGGGTCTTGTGTATCTTAGGTATATGCATAATTTTGTCTTCATGGAAGGAATTTGGTTGTGTTCCTTCTGATTCCATTTTGTGGAATTGTGTGGCTAGTATTGATATTAGGTCTTCTACGAAGGTGTGATAGAATTCTTTACTAAACCCATCTGGTCTTTGGGTGTTTTGGGTTGAGATACTTTTAATAACTGCTTTTATTTCTTTAGGAGTTATGGGACAGTTTAGATGGTTTGTCTGTTCCTAATTTAACTTTGGCACCTGGTATCTGTCTAGAAAATGGTCCACTTAATCCAGTTTTTCCAGTTTTGTTGAATAGGCTTTTATAGCAGGATATGATGATTTTCTGGATTTCCTTAGTTTCTGTTTGTATGTCTCCCAATTCATCTCTGACTTTGTAAATTTTGTAAATTTCATCTCTGTTCCCGCTTGTTAGTCTGGCAATGGGTTGACCTATCTTGTTGATTTTCTCAAAGAACCAACTCCTGGTTTTCTTGATTCTTTGTATGGTTCTTTTGTTTCTACTTCTTTGATTTCAGCCCTGAGTTTGACTATTTCTTGCCTTCTACTCCTTTGTGGTGTATTTGTTTCTTTTTGTTCTAGAGCTTTTATGTGTACTGTCAAGCTGCTAGTGTATGGTCTCTCCAGTTTCTTTTCGGAGACATTCAGGGCTATGAGTTTTCCTCTCAGTACTGCTTTGATTGTGTCCCATAAGTTTGTGTATGTTGTGCCTTAATGTCATTAAATTTTAAAAACTTTTTAATTTCTTTTTTTTATTTCTTCATTGCCCAAATTATCATCGACTAGAGTGTTGTTCAGCTTGCAAGTGTATGTGGCCTTTCTGTCATTTTTGCTGTTATTGACAACCAGCCTTAGTCCGTGGTGATCTGATAGCACGCATGGGATTATTTCTATCTTCCTGTATCTGTTGAGGCTTGTTTTGTGACCAATTATATGGTCAATTTTGGGGAAGGTACCATGAGGTGCTGAGAAGCAGGTATATTCTTTTGTTTTAGGATGGAAGGTTCTATAAATATCTGTTAAATTCATTTGGTTCATAACTTCTGCTAGTTTCTCTATGTCTCTGTTTAGTTTCTGTTTTCATGATCTGTCCATTGATGAGAGTGGGATATTGAAATCTCCCACTATTATTGTCTGAGGTGCAATGTGTGCTTTGAGCATTGGTAAGGTTTCTTTTATGAATGGAGGTGCCTTTGCATTTGGAACATGGATATTCAAGATTGAGAGTTCATCTTGGTGGATTTTTCCTTTGATCAATATGAAGTGCCCTTGCTTGTCCTTTTTTGATAACTTTTTATTGAAATTTGATTTTATTTGATATTAGAATAGCTATTCCAGCTTGTTTCTTGGGACCATTTGCTTGCAAAATTTTTTTCTAGTCTTTTACTCTGAGGAAGTGTCTGTTGTTTTTACTGAGGTGTGTTTCCTTTATGTGCAAAATGCTGGGCTCTCTTTATATATCCATTATGTTAGTCTATGTCTTTTTATTGGGGAATTAAGTCCATTTATGTGTAGAGATATTCAGGAACAGTGATTGTTGTTTCCTGTTATATTTGTCATTAGCAGTGGGAATTAAGTTTGTGTGTCACTCTTCTTTTTGGTTTGTTGAAAGAAGGTTAATTTCTTGCTTTTTCTAGTGTGTAGTATTCCTCCTTGTGTTGGAGTTTTCCCTTTATTATCTTTTGTAGGTCTGGGTTTGTGGAAAGATTTTGTGTAAATTTGATTTTGTCATGGAATATCTTGGTTTCTCCATCTATGTTAATTGAGAGTTTTGCTGGATATAGTAGCCTAGGCTGGCATTTTTGTTTTCTTAGGGTCTGTATGACATCTGCCCAGGATCTTCTGGCCTTCATATTTGGTGAGAAGTGTGGTAATATTCTGATAGGTCTAAGTTAATCTGCTACTTGATCTTTTTCCCTTACTGCTTTTAATATTCTTTCTATGTTTTTTGTGTTTGTTGTTTTGACTATTATATGGGAGGGATTTCTTTTCTCGTCCATTCTATTTGGGGTTCTGTAGGATTCTTGTATGATTATGGGCTTCTCTTTCTTTAGGTTAGAGAAGTTTTCTTCTATAATTTTGTTGAAGATAGTTACTGGCCCTTTAAGTTGGGAGTCTTTGCTCTCTTGTATACCTATTATCTTTAGGTTCAACCTTCTCAGTTTTTCCTGGATTTCCTGCATGTTGTAGTTTAGGAGCTTTTTGTGTTTTACTTTTTCTTTGATGGTTGTGTTAATGTTTTCTATGGTATCTTCTGCCCTTGAGGTTCTCTCTTCTATCTCTTGTATTCTGTTGGTAATGTTTGAGTCTATGATTCCTAATCTCTTTCCTAGGTTTTCTATCCCCAGAGTTCTCTTTTTTTGTGATTTTTTTATCATTTCTATTTCCATTTTTAAATCCTGTGTGATTTTGTTCAAAACCTTCACCTATTTGGTTGTATTTTCTTACAATTCTTTAAGAGATTTTTGTGCTTCCTCTTTTAGGGCTACTGTTTGTTTACCTGTGTTGTCCTTTTTAAAGTCCTCTATCATCATCATGAGCTGGGATTTTAAATCCAAATCTTGCTCTTCTGGTGTGTTTGAATATCTCGTATTTGCTTTGGTTGGGGAACTTGGTTCTAATGATGCCAAATAGTCTTGGTTTCTGTTGCTTAGGTTCCTGTGCTTGCCTCTTGCCATTAGGTTGTATCTAGTGCTAGGTTGCCTTGCTGTCTCTGACAGTGGTTTGACCCTCCTGTAAGTCTATGAGTCACCACTCCTGTTGACTTGATTTCTTACAGACAGATCTGGGTACAGAGACCTGTGGGACCAGTTCAACTCTGGGCAGAGGCACAAACTGCAAGGATCCTGTCCCAAACTGCCTCTTGGTTTGAGTGTTCCGAGGCCTGCAGGCATGTCTCTTGGAGCAGAAGAGTTGCTCTCAGGTGTGTAAGTTCTCCTTGGTGACTGGCTTTCAGCTCTGGGCACAGACAGAACCTGGAGTGGCCCTGCCCCTGACTGCTCCTAGCTTCCTGTGCCCAGAGGGCACTAGGGAGTTCCTGTTGTGCCAGGAATGTGAGCAGAAGTACAGGTCTTCCCTGAGGTCTCAGGAATTTCCACACTTCTGAGAGTCCAGCTCTCCCTCCCCAGCCCACACCCACCCCTGGGATTTGGGTATAGAGAGCTGATGTTATCTTATCACAGTTTTAAAATCTTAAAGTTAGATAAAAGGTTATTTATTCAAACACAAAACTTTTGAAAAATTATGTAAATTAAAAATAGCAAAGCCAGAAGTTGAAATTCATTTCATTCTTGAATAAAAATGTCTTATAAAGAAAAATAAAATATCAAAGTTTATAAAAAAAGTTATTCTAAGTCCAACTGAATAAAATGTGTTCTCCTAATGCTTCATGAATCAAGAAAAGACCAAATGTGCAATTAGAGGTTTGAAAAAAAAACATGAACATATAAACATCACATATCAAAACAACTGATCCCATTACAACTATTATCAAAATTAAACCCATAAATACTTCAGCCCAATGAGAAAGGCAATGTTTCAATTTTATAGCAACAGAAATTAAAACCACACTGAAAACGAGGGTAAATTTTTAGAATATCAAACATTGCTAAATGTAATCTTGATTTAGAGTGATTTTTCTTTTCTTTTTTCTTATTTTTCTCAGAATTTTAAAAAGTATATTATGTTATTATGTGTATGAATGTGTTGCCTACATGTATTATCTGTCCACATCCATCTGCCTTGTGCCCTCAGAAGGCAGAGAACCACAGAATTCCTGTAACTAGACTTTCATATGTTTGGGAGCCATTATGTTTATGCTGGGAAGTGAACAATGTGTTCTTAGAAAGAGTACCACTGAGCCACAGGTCCAGCTCTCCCTTTTATTTTATAGTTAACATAAGTGGTCGTTTTAGATTCATTGAAGCAATGTATAGTGAATTAAAATAAGTCTCAAAATTAGAGTAGATACAGTAGAGTAGAGCGGTCAGAAGGAAATACTAACAATGTATTTGTTTGTACAATGTTACATATAAATACAATGATATATAATCTTCCTTACATATTTTTCTAGGCCTCAAGGTAAAGAAATGTGTGTGTATGTGTGTGTGTGTGTGTGTGTGTGTGTGTGTGTGTGTGTGTGTGTGTGTGTGAGTAAAGAGAAGTAATAAAATTTTTCTGGGATGAAAGTGGGTGTGGCAAGAGATGTTTATGATGACTTTTATAACAGACTGTTATGACCCAAACATTACATACGTTATCACATAATTATCAGATAATGAACAAGGTATGATATAGAAAGTGTCAAAAATTGAAATAAATTTGAGGCTGTATTTCATATCACAAATTGCTTTGGTTATTTAAATAACCAGGTTAAGATTCATAAGCAATCACTTAAACTTAGATTTATTAATGGGGAACTTAAGGAAACAGTACATTAAGGGATGCGTCCAAGGTCTCACAGTCTGCATATTACAGCACTACTCAGATATGATCTGCTTTATCATAAGTCTTATACTCTGTCCCATCCCCATTCTTTACAGGGCCTCCTGGTATTGGCCAAACTTACTTCTGCATAGTGTCACTATCACAAAAGAGATATATTTTATCAAATTAACAAAGCAAAGCAACACATTCCTCAAAATTACTGCATAGAGGCTATCAAATACTAGCTTTAAGTAAGTCAATGCCTATCCATAGAAACTTAAATGTATATAATACTGAATGTGAGAAAACATGAAGAAAGAAATTCATTTCCTTTGAAATATTAAGGAAGGTTTTGCATTAACATTCTTGTTGCATGACAAAATGTTAAAAGAAGCATCCTAAGGAAGACAGGGCTTATTTAATTGGAGGGTGCAATCCTCTGTAGAGGACAAGGTGTGATGGCAGAAAGAGATGGCAGTTGACACGTCACATCCACTGTCAGGAGGCAAAGAGAGATGAATTATGGCATTTGACTACTCTGCTGCTGTTAGTCCACATCCTTGGTCCAGGAAAGATGCTGCTAGCATCTATGATGAGTCTCTCAGTTTAGTTCACCCTGTGTAGTGACTCACTACATGCCCAGATGTTTGTTTCCATGGTGACTCCATACCCATCAGGTTTAAAATATTAACAAGTACAGAACTGAAAACATAAAAACCTATTTCCTTTCCTTGATGGAAGTTTCCCTCTTTTATAAAGAATGCCATTTCCTCAAAGGTAATAAAAATGTGTTATAAAAGAATGTACAGAAGAAAAGAGCAATCAGGTCAGGGAAGAAATACAGCACACAGTGCTGAGCTCTGGGGGATTGCTCCCAACAGATGGTTTAACATCTTTGCTCAGTTTTACTTTCAACGACATCATTCTGAAAGTTGGAAAGAGCACACGTAGGCACTCCTTTATATCATAATGCTGGCACCCCTTAAAAAATTATATGGCCCTATGAGTGAGTAAAACTAATGATATGTAGTTGACATGACATGAAATTAGAGTCCCTTATGGGCCAGCAAAGAGAATACAAAATGTTTACAGTATGTTGGCAACTGTCACAACATCATACAGTATCCTATAGTACAATAAATGAAGGGTTCATGGGAAATAGCTGAAAGAAAATATGTTTTGCTGAAATTTGTAGGTAAATATTTCATTGTTGAATTTATTTTGTATTTTATTTTATTAAGTTGTTTACTTACTTTGTATTCCAATTGCAGCTTACCCCCACTCCTCCTGCTAATCCCTCCACACCCCTGCTGCCCTCTGCCTCCTCCTCTTCCTCCCAGGAAAGGGGAGGCCTCTGAAGGACATCAACCCACCTAGACACAGGAAGTTGCAGTAAGACTAGGTGCATTTTCTTGTATTGAGGGAAGACAAAGCAGTACAGTTAGGGGAACGGGATCTAAAGGTAAAAAAGAGAGTCAGAGAGTCGCTGCTCCTAATGTTAGGAGTCCCATATAAAGGCACAGCTGCACAACTATTACATATAGGCACAGGGCCTAGTTCCCTCTCAAAAATGCTCTCTAGTTACCAGTTCAGTCTCAATAAGCCACTATGGGCCTGGATTAGGGTTTCTGTGGTACCCGTGACCTCTGTCTCTCTCTCTCTCTTTCTCTCTCTCTCTCTCTCTCTCTCTCTCTCTCTCTCTCTCTCTCTTTCATAGGATTCTCCAAACTCCTACAAAATTCATCAATATAATCTATTACATATACAAACTGACAAACTGAATACACACACACCACACACACACACACACACACACACATGTTCATGCACACGTACACACATACACATACACACAATAATTCTCATTAGATGCTGACATAGCTATTAGTAAAATCCAATACCCCTTAATGGTAACAGTCTTGGTGAGATCAGAGATATAAGGGACATAGCTAAACACAGTAAATGCAATATACAGCAAGCTGGTAGCCAAACTCCAATTAAATGGAGAGAAATTTAAAGTAATTGCACTAAGATCAGGAATAAGGCAAAGTTGTCCACACTCTCTGTAACTATTCAATACAGCACACATTGAACTTTCTTATTTAAAAATGTTTCTTATGTGGGAATGCCTTTCCTTTCCCCTTATTGAAATTTCATCTTCTTTTTAATACTTCTGTTCTGTTGATTATTATTGTTCAAGTACAGTTTTTATGTCAGCATCTCTAATACTTCATTTTTCTGATATGCCATTCGAGAGTTGGGGCAGTGAATCTGACTTTATTTCTGTCATTACCTCTTATTTCTTGGGCTCAAACTGGTATTTACTACTAATTTCCAGATGCTACCTTATTTGGTATATGATACTTAGAAAGAAGTGTGTATCACAAATCACTCTTCATTTCCCTATTTGATCACCTTGTTCAGTGCTAATCCAAAGTAACTTGGACCCTGGAATATAAAAATACCTACTAATTTCTGAGAGAATGCTTATGGCTTCTAGAAAAATCTTTGAATTTATTAAACTGCTAGTAGTCTTCTCATGATTCCATTAATTTAGTGGTAGTCCAGATTTATTATTTATTTATTTTTATTATTACCAGATTTATTTTATTTTTACCAGATTTTATTTTATTATTACCAGATTTATTTATTATTTATTTACCAGATTTATGTCAACCCTATCTGTGTAGCTTCCCTCCTGTACCTCTTATCTGTAGTGACGTCTTTGTAATTTAACATCATAATTCTCCCTTTTAGTGTTTTACCAAGTGCTGCTTGATGAAAGAAGTGAAAACAGTACAAAATTTATATTAAATAGAAGATTTTTTTGAGATAATGGAAAAAGGTCTCTGTGAGAATTAATCTCAGGGTGAGTTTTTGCTTCTCCACCTCATATAAAGCAGTTTAAAAGATGTATCACAGGACAAACGTGCAAACTCTGAGAAATAATTGAAAATAACAAGGGTAACTAGGACAAACAAATGTCCCTCATTTCCTCTAATCATTCATCATCAGTGAAACAGAAGCCTTATAGGAGAAGGCCCACTCCATGAGAGGGAAGCCATAGCTGGAACTATTTGGATTATAGAAGAATCATGTGAAGATGGGGACAGAAGAAGGGGATGAGAGAAAAACTATAGGGGAAGCCAGCTAAATTAAGTGCTATTTGTGACATAGTATGAGAATCTAATATCTCAGAAGATTCCTAATATAAATACATCTACAAGATGATCTAAAGGAAATCACCAAATAACGTGGTGTGCCAAATGGCCATCTCTTGTCAGCAAATGAAGCTTCTAAAATTTAGTTTCATCTAATTCAGTTGTTGGCCAAAGTGTTCCTATGGGAATCCCCAAACAATCCAGGCAGTTGCCAAAACTATAGATTGTTGTCTAGAAACTGATGAAAAGGTCCCATAGCTGAAGACAGCATCTATACAAATCACAAAACATGGAGAATTTGATCTGGAATCTACACAAAACCTTCACTTATACAGGCTAGTGTCTCTAATATAGGAGGATATTCTTAATCTTACCAGAGGAGCAGCATAAACACCAAACGAGCCACAAACCCTTTATATACAATGGTGCCCTGCCTGCTAGGGCAATGGTGACAAACACTTGTGCGAGTTACCAACCAATATCTAATTTGGATGGAACCATACTCATCACTGTTTCGGTCACCAAGATCCTGAGATTTGATAGCAGAGGGACCTAGGGTAAAACAAAATACTGCTGTTCTAAAAGCAAACATACAAACAAATAAATAAAATAGCATAGAGATAACTCCTAATGCTATTGCTAGAGTCATGCTTTAGTGCCTTTTTACCCATCATTAGAGAAAATTCCCCCTGCAGCAGATGAGAACAGATACAGATCCACTGTTAGATAGTATACAAAAAGAGAAAAAAACTTTGAATACTCAGACGTAAGCAGAATGTTTCTATAAAATTGCTCTCCTCAGGGCTTAGGGAATCTCATGCAAGAGGAAACAGAAAGAGTGTAGGAGTCAGAGGTAACGTAGGACACAAAGGAAACAAGGCCCTGTGAATTAACATGATCAAACTGCATATGAACTCATAGATGAAGAATCCACAGAGCTAGCATGGGTCTGCACCAAGTCCTTTGCCTACATATTATGATTTCCATTTATAAGCTTTTGTTGACTGCCCCAGTATGTCTCTGATTCTTGTGTGTCTTTTTTTGGCCTTTTTCTGTTCTGTTTGTCTTGTTCAATTCCAAAATTCTAGTTTTAGTTTTAGCTTATATTACTAACAATCCCTAGAAGCCTATTTGCTTTCTAAGGGGAGACAGAAAGGGAGTAGAACCAATCAGGAGAGATATTGGGAAGAACATGGAGGAGCAAAGGGAGGGACAACTGCAGTCAGGCTATATAATGTGAAAAATATCTATTTCAAAAATAGAAGAAAATTTAAAATAAAATATACATATTAAAGCATACAAGTAAAAAAATAATCAAGCTTCCAGTCTCCATCTGTGACCCAGAGCTAAGCCAAAGCCACAGCTCTCTGCAACCAAATCCCACCCAGGGGGAACTGGTCTCTCAGGGGTGCTGACACACCTAAGATCACAGTTCTTTGCACCTCATTAAAGCCCAGAGAGAGCTGGTCTCCTAGAAGAACTGACATACCGAATATTACAGGTTCACAGGATGACAGGAGGACAAAGCTCCAGTTATAGACAGCAAAACCAACGAACATCAGAGATAACAAGATGGCAAGAAGCACGGCAAGAAACCAAGGCTACATGGCATCATCAGAAACAAGTTCTCCCAACACGGAAAGTCCTGGATAGCACAAGGCACCAGAAGAGAAAGATTGGAATTTAAAAATCACATCTCATGATAAGGGTGCACCAGAAGAGCAATTTTGGAAGTTAAAAATAACACTCGAAATGTATATAAGAAATACTCAAGTTAATAAAAAATAAAAAAATAAAAAAAACACATTAAACAGAATGAAAAAAAAATCACATCTCATGATGATGGAGGACTTTTAAAAAAGCATAAATAACCCCAGAAAGAAATACATGGGGAACACAGGTAAACAGGTAGAAGCCATAAAAGAGGATGCACATAAATCTCTTAAAGAAGTGCAAGAATTCACAACCAAATAGGTGAAGGAATACAAAAATAATCTAGGATCTAAAAATGAAAATAGAAACAATAAAGAAATGACAAAGAAAGACAACCCTTGACGTAGAAAAACCTAGGAAAGAGATCAAGAGTTATAGATATAAGCATCACCAACAGAATACAAGAGATAGAAGAGAGAATTTCAGGGGCAGAATATAACATAGAAAACACTAACAGAATGGTCAAAGAAAATTCAATAGTTATAGTGACAATGAAGAGTCTAACTTAAAGACCAATAAATATATTCAACAAAATTATAGAAGAAAACCTCCCTGACCTAAAGAAAGAGATGCCCATAAACATACAGGAAGCCTACAGCAGTCCAAATAGATTGGACCAGAAAAGAAATTTTTCCTGTCACATAATAATCAAAACACCAAAATGTACCAAACAAAGAAAGAGTATTAAAATCAGTAAGGGAAAAATGTTAAGTGACATATAAAGGCAGACCTATAAGAATTACACCAGACTTCTCACCAGAGACTAGGAAAGCCAGCAAATCCTGGGCAAATATCATACAGACCCAAGAGAACACAAATGCCAGTCCAGGATCCTATACCCAGCAAAACTCTTAATTACCATAGATGGAGAAACCAAGATATTCCATGACTAAGCCAAATGTATACAATATCTTTTTACAAATGCAGCCATACAAATGATAATAGATGGAAAACTCCAACACAAGGAGGGAAAAACACCCTAGAAGAGGCAAAAAAAAATTAATCTTTCAACAAACTCAAAAGAAGATAGTCACACAAATATAATTCCACCTCTAACAACAAAAGTAACAGGAAGCAACAATCATTTTTTCTTCAAATCACTTAACACCAATAAACTCAATTCCTCAATAAAATGATATAGACTAACTGACTGGATACATAAATAGGATGCAGCATTTAGCTACATACAGGAAATGCACATCAATGACAAACACAGACACTACCTTAGACTAAAAGGCTGGAAAAAGGTCTTCCAAGCAAATGATTCCAAGAAACAAGCTGGAGTATCCATTCTAATATCAAATAAAATCAACCAATTTTCAACCAAAATTTAAAAAAAGGATAAGGAAGGACACTTTGTACACATCAAAGAAAAAAAATCTACCAAGATGAACTCTCAATTCTGAACATCTATGCTCCAAATGCAAAGGCACTCACATTGATAAAAGAAACTTTACTAAAGATCAAAGAATAAATTACACCACACTGTAAGAGTAGGAGACTTCAACACACCATTCTTATCAATGGACATATCATGGGAACAGAAACTAAACATAGACATGGTGAAACTAACAGAAGTTATGAAACAAATGGATTTAACAGATATTTATAGAACATTTATTTCATCCTAAGACAAAAGAATATACCTTCTTCTCAGAACCTTATGATACCTTTTCCAAAACTAACTATATAGTCAGTCACAAAATAGTCCTCAACAGCTACAAGATGACTGAAATAATGTCATGCATCCTGCCAGAACACCAAAGGCAAATGCTGGTCTTCAATAACAAAATAATAAGAAAAAGCCCCCACACACTGGGAAGCGGAACAACTCTCTATTGAATGAGAGTTGAATTGAATTGAATGAGTCTCTATCTCTACTTCACGGAAGAGATAAAGAAAGGAATTAAGCATGTTTTAGAATTTAATGAAAATGAAGACACAACATGCCCAAACTTATGGGACACAGTGAAGGAAATGGTAAGAATAAAACTCATAGCATGCCATGCCTCCAAAGAAACTGGAGAGAGCATCCACTAGCAGCTTGGCAGCACATCTGAAAGCTCTAGAACAAAAAGAAGCAAATACAACCGAAAGACCTAGACAGAAGGAAATAATCAAATTCACGGCTGAAATCAACCAAGTAGAAACAAAAAGAACTATACAAAGAATCAAGAAAAGCAGGAGATGGTTCTTTGAGAAAATCAACAAGATAGGTAAGCCCTTAGCCAGACTAACCAACCAGTATCCAAATTAACAAAATCAGAAGTGAAAAGGAAGATATAACAACACAATCTGAGGAAATTAAAAAAATTATCAGTTCCTACTACAAAAGCCTAAATTCAACAAAACTGGAAAATCTGGAGAAATGGACAATTTTCTAGACAGATGCCAGGTATCAATGTTATATAAAGATCAGATAAATCATTTAAACCTCCCATAACCCCTAAAGAAATAAAAGCAGTCTAAAAATTCTCCCTACCAAAAAAGCCCAGTACCAGATTGTTTTCGTGCAGAAATCTATCAGGACTTGAAAGAGAACCTAATACCAATACTTTTTAAACTATTCCACAAAATAGAAATAGAAGAAACACTAACCAATCTGTTCCATGAAGCTATAATTATACTTATTCCAAAGCCACACAAATACCAAAAAAGACTGCAAACTTCAGACCATTTTCCCTTATGAATATCTGTGCAAAACACTCAATAATATTCTTTAAACCAAATCCAAGAACACATCTCATCCATCATGATCAAATAGGCTTCATCCCATGGATGCAGAGATGGTTCAATATATGGAATTCCATCACTGTAATCCCCTGTATAGACAATCACAAAGAAAAACCACATGATCATCTCATTAGATGCTGAGAGAGCATTTAACAAAATTCAACACCCCTTCATGATAAAAGACTTAGAAAGATCAGGAATTCAAGGCCCAAACCTAAACAAAGTAAAAGCACTATATAGCACACCACTCACCAATATCAAACTAAATGGAAAGAAACTTGAAGCAACCCTACTAAAATCAGGCACTAGCTGTCCATTCACTAACCATGTAATATAATATTTAAAGTCCTAGCCAGAGTAATTAGTCAACAAAAGGAGATCAAAGGGATACAAATAGGAAAGGAAGAAGTCAAAATATCACCGTTTACAGGTGATAAGACTGTATACTTATGTGACCCTAAAAATTTAACCAGAGAACTCCTTCACCTGATAAAACAACTTCAGCAAAGCGGTTGGATATAAAATTAACTCAAAGAAATCAGTAGTGTTCCTCTACTCAAAGGATAAACAGGCTAAGAAAGAAATTAGGGAAATGAAACCCTCCCTTCACAATAGTCACAAATAATATAAAATACCTTGGTTTGTCTAACTAAGCAAGAGAAAGTTTTTGTATGACACGAACTTTGATATCTCTGAAAAAAGAAACAAAGATCTCAGAAAATGGAAATCCCATGTTCATGGATCGGCAGGATTAATATAGCAAAAATGATTATCATGCTGAAAGCAATCTACAGATTCAATGCAATCCCCATCAAAATTCCCACTCAGTTCCTCATAGACTTAGAAAGAGCAATTTGCAAATGTATTTGGCATAACAAAAAACCCAGGACCCTGGAAACTGTTTTCAACAATAAACGAGTTTCTGGGAGAATCACCATGCCTTATCTCAAGCTGTATTACAGAGCAATCGTAATACAAAAAAAATTGCATGGTATTGGTAGAGAGACAGGCAGGTAGATAAATGGAAAGGAATTGAAGACCCAGAAATGACCCCACACCTATGTTTACTTGATCTTTCAAAGAAGCTAAACTTATCCCGTGGAAAAAAAGCCAGCATTTTTAACAAATGGTGCTGGTTCAACTAGGGGTTAGCATGTAGAATGATCTAAATCAGTCAGTTATAATCTCCATGTACAAAGCTCAAGTCCAAGTGGATAAAGAACCTCTACATAATACCACATACACTAAATCTAGTAGAAGAGAAAGTGGGGAAGAGCCTTGAACACATGGGCACAGGGGAAAATTTCCTGAAGAGAACACCAAAGGCTTATGCTCTAAGAGCAAGAATTGACAAATTTGACCTCATAAATTTGCAAAGATTCTGTAAGCAAAGGGCATTGTTACTAGGACAAAATGGCAACACAGATTGGGAAAAGATTTTAGTAATCCTACATCCGATAGATTGCTATTGATGGGTTTAAAAGCTAGTAGACCCACTATGGAAATCTGCTGTCTATTCCTCAGAAAATTGGACGTAGTACTACCTGAGGACCCACTCTACCAGTCCGGGGCATTATAGTCAAAAGATATTCCATCATATAACAAGTACACATGCTCCACTATGTTCATAGCAGACTTATTTATAGTAGCCAGAAGCTAGAAAGAACCCAGATGTCTTCCAACAGAGGAACTGATACAGAAAATGTGGTACATTTACAATGGAGTACTACTCAGCTATTAAAAGCAGTGACTTCATGAAATTCTTAGGCCAATGGATGGCACTAAAAAATATCATCCTTAGTGAGGTAACCCAGTCACAAAAGAACACACATAGTATGCATTTACTGATAAGTAGATATTAGCTTAAAAGCTTGGAATACCCAAGATATAACTCATAGGCCATATGAAGCTCAAGAAGAAGGAAGACCAAAGTGTGGATGTTTCAGTCCTTCTTAGAAGGGGAAACAAAATACTCACAGGAGGTAGTGGGTAGGATGGATTTTGGAGGAAGAGTGGACGGGGTGGGGAAAATGGTGGCAGGATCAGGCTTGGTGGCAGAAGGGCATGATATACATTGTCAGGAATTTGAACAGAGTTGTGTAGCAATAGGGGACGTGGTACTGGTATAGCCACCAGCAATTCCCAGATGCCAGGAAACAAGTGGCTTCCAGGACCCAGTGTAGATGAGATTAGCTGAAATGTCTAATAAAGGGGAGGGAGAATCTTTAGTGACAATTTCCAGAACTTATGGAAGGCCCCAGGTTGGGGAAGGTGGCAATCCCTTCATCTCCAAATTTTTAACCCAGAATTGTTCCTGGCTAAAGGAAATATAGGGACAAAATATGGAGCAGAGACTGAAGCAAAGATCATCCAGAGCCCGCCCCACCTGGGGATCCATCTTATACACAGACACCAAACCCAGACACTCTTGCTGATGCAAAGGAGTGTTTGATGACAGGATCCTGATACAGCTATCTCCTGAGAGACTCTGTCAAGCCTGACCAATACAGATGAGGGTGCTCACAGCCAACTATTGGACTGAGCACATGCAAGTAGGGAAAGGATTGAAGAAATTGAAAGGGTTTGCAATTACATAGAAAGAACAATATCAATCAACTAGATGCCCGGAGCTCCCAGGGACTAAACCACTAACCAAAGAGAGCACGTGGAGGAATCCATGGCTCCAGCTGCATATGTAGCAGAGGATAGCCTTATCTGGCATTAATGGGAGGAGAAGCCCTTGGTCCTGTGATGTACCAATGCCCCAGTGTAGGGGAATTCCAGGGCATTGAGTTGGGAGTGGGGGAGTCAAGGGCAGAGGAGTCTTACAGAAGCAGGGGGAGACAGCATGATATGGGTGATCTGTAGAGGGGAAATTGGATAGGGGGATAACATCTGACATGTAAATAAATAAAATATCCACTAAAAATAATTAAGAAATAGAGACTTGAATTGTTGACTTTTATTGAGTGAGAAGGTGAAAGGCATATTGGTCATTTCTTTTATAGACACAACACAATGATTTTTATATTGTATGCTTCTACACGATATTTAGGATTGTACAATATTTTGTTTCCTTTATAAAAGAGGGAATTTATTTCCCTATGCCCTGGTTTTGGTCTCAAAGAATCTTCAGAGTACAGTAACACAGTAGTTATTAAATTTGCAGGTTTTGTTAGAATCTGAGCAAATGACATTTCTTAAACAAGAGATACAGACTCCTTAATTAGCTTATATTCTCTAGTGTTAGTTTTCTGTGTTATTTGACCTAGTTTTGAATCATTGTTTGCTATCTTTTGATTGTTTTTGACCAAGGATACACAAGTACCAAAAAAATCATGTGAGCCATAAGCTGTGGGCCTTAAATGTTTATAACTGAACAATATGTTTCAAACTTTCACACAGCTGTTAAGATTGTTTTTCTGTGATTCATTGTTTTAATATATTTTCTCTGATGTTGTTATTTTCCCCATGTCTTTATTTAAATGCTGTGATGTACTGTTTATTTCTTTGATAGAATAAAGTTTCTCATTGTATTGTTTCTCTAAAAATATTTCTATTAGTTCTTTGAGAATCTAGAATCTATGAATATCATCTCATATCTATGAATATGTCATACATATTTTGATCATATCCAAAACCTCCCTCAACTCTCTGAGTTCTATTTCCTCTTCCCCACCCACTCAAATCTGTGTTCTTCTATTTTGTTCAGTTCATGAAATCCAATTTTTATTGCCCAAATACACTTCGATATGGAGCTCTCCAATGAAGCATGTGCACCTTACCTGGAGTTGCACTCTCAGAAAATCAACTCTTCCTCTTTCAGCAGCAAACAATTTCACATATGTCCATGGCCTTGGCTGTGAACTAATTTCCATTTTCTGTCTTCCTCTTATGCTAAGCTTTATCTGGATTGACCTTGTGTAGGCTTTGTGTATTCTGCCATAGCTGTGCTGGCTTCATACGTAGCTTTGCGTTTGCTGTCATAGCTGTTCTGGCTTCATATGAAGCTTCCCTGGTATGTTTGCAAGTCACTGCTTATTAGTACTCATTCACCATCTCTGCCATTTACACCTTTCCACTCCATCTTCTTTAATGATCAATGAGCCTTAGAAAGAGATATGTGATATATGTTTCAATTAGAGTTGAACGTTTCACCATCTCTTATCTTTTACATCTTAGTCAGAAATGGGTCACTATATTAATCATCGTCTACTGTATAAAGGAATCTTCTCTTATGAACATTGGGAAATGAATTAATTTATGAGTCTAACAAGAAAGCATCATCAAGAGTCAATTTAATACTATGTCCATTTAGCAGAATAATAATAGTTGGTTATACCCTAGGACTCATCACCCATCCAGGCATAGATTCATATACCAATATTGACAATCAGAAAATAGATTGTTACTCCCATGATGCCCATCCCACTACTACACCAGAGAGAATGTTTTGTCAGACCATTCATTATTATAATGCTCATTAACCTGTAAACCTTGTAAGCTTCTACTATATCTTTTCTTAAAATTGTATTTCCTTAGGTGTATGAGTATGCACATAAATATCCTGGTACACATAAAGTTCAAAGGACAATGTTGCTGAGTCAGTTCACTACTTCTACCTTTAAGAGTTTTCTAGGAATCGAACTCATGTTCTGAGGCTTATACAGAAAGAACCCATTGATCCACTGCCCCAGTTTATTACTGTGTTTTTATTGCTTTATTTATATTGGGCTGATCATTGCATATGCCACCATTTTCTAGGTAGTTTTTTCTTTTTCAATATGCTAAATGAAATATTAATGATAATATCTTTCTTTTCAGTTTATTAATTAAATTATGTTTAAATTGAGAATTGTGTAATCAGCAAAACGGACTTCCTTCCATCTCTGTGTCTCTGTGGTAAAACAAAGGGCATAACAATAGTCTGTATACTTTTGGAGTTCCTCAGACAGCCCTGACAAATAACCCAAAAGAAATGCTTGTCACACTGTAGTATATTTTCTTAGGCATTCCTCAGCTTTTAGAGGGAACACTGTATATGTATATGAACACACAGTTTGTATATATTATGGTATTCAGAGAGTCATTTGCAATTAATATAATACCCTCTGTGTATTCTCATCAACTTTTAAAATTGATTAGCCATTACCAGATAAATATAATCAATTACCTCCAATTAATGCCAGATTACAATAAAATTCAGAACATCAATAATGACAAAATGAGAACAATTAGTTAGAAAATGTTAAACAAATCATGTTCTAATTTTGATGTTTCCTGCATTTTACTCCCCCTGCCCCTTTTTTTATCGACAAAGGTCTTGGGTGTTTACTTAAACCAAATACTTTAGTTTAGAACAAAATTTAAAATAAAAATATATACACTAAATAAATATGTTTATGTTCTAAGTAAAAACATGGGATGTAGTCTATATAATATGTTTTGGAAAAGGAATTTAATATTAAAACCTGTCGAGCAGAAGGTAAAATAATTATAAGAGTCAGCCCATCCCTCCTAATGTAAAAAAGTGACCTGAATTGCAGAAGGCTAGCCTCAGTGTGAGGAGGGTCCAGAGAAAGGGGGAAAGGGAAGTGGTGCTGATTCAATAATAACTCAGAATCAGTAGTGAATGCAACTCTTAGTTCATATGCTCTTTCTTTGCACAATGATTTTTTTTTTTCGGAGCTGGGGACCGAACCCAGGGCCTTGCGCTTGCTAGGCAAGCGCTCTACCACTGAGCTAAATCCCCAACCCCCTGAACAATGATTTTTATCATTCTTCTTTCTTCTTCCTTCTTCCTTATTCCCATTTTACCCTTCTTTCTTCTCATCCTTTCTCCTTCTGACCAGAGAGGCTGAACCCAGTCTTCTATTTAGTAAAGTCACATCATCAAGCCTTTGACCATAGTTAATTTTTTTTAAAAAATCCTTAAATTTATATAAACTTTATAAATCCGAGATAATTAGTCTCAACTCCTACTAACTTAAAACAGAAACCAAACACAAGGCAAAAGCACATTTTCTTATAGTTTTTACATAGCCTAGTCTTCCTTGATACCTAGGAACAGCTCTTGTGGTTTCCTGGTACAACAGACAGCAGTCTTTAGCAACTGTTTTCATGTAAGAACAGAAAAGTGACAGATTACTAAGGTTAAAATAATTTCTTAAAAGTTTTAAAATTTATGAAAGTACAGTAGGCTACGTCATCTTCAATCCTTCATGTAACTGACAATGTAGTACTAATTTTTTCTATGCTCGTACATCATCTTTTAATTCTCTAACCTATATTTCATATTAGCAATTCCATGGCCTTGTATTCTCTCCTTCTAATACTACTTGTTTTTAGACCGTATACCAACTTTCCTCCAGTAAGATAAACCTATCTATCATTTGCTTGGATTTTTAATAGATTTCTGCTTTTTCTATCCATGACTATCCATTCTTGAGACTATTTTAGTTCTCTATCTTTGATGTCCTCAAATTCCCCCTGGCTAATTAATGCAGCAGTCATTGGAATACTGGAGCACTGGAGCATTGGGGTATTGGAGATGTCATTGGTACATGTGTCACCTCATAATTCCAAGTGCAAAGCTGAGTCTTACAATAAAAAATATCTACAAAGGGCCATGTAGGCTTTTATGGCCTCTGTAGCTATATTGTCTAGATACTTTCCCACAGCACTAAAGGCCAAACAGGCAATCTGCTCTCATTCTCCACAGTCTAATGACCACTCCCATTCCTCATCCCTGAGAAGCACATCTGTTTCATTTATTATGAAGTGATTATCTCTGAGTTATGGGGGAAGTATATTTCCCAGGAAGAGAGATGGGAAGTAAAATAGAAGAAACAGCAGATCAACTTCAGGGCAAGTAACTATCAATCCAGGTAGAGATCAAAGGCCGATCAATGCTCCAGGTGCAGGACCTGTGTTGCAGCCCCTCTTACACAGATATGCTGGATCTGGAAATGACTTAACTAACAATTAAAATTAAATATGTCAAATATGTCAAATTTCAGTGAGAAAACCCTTATTAAATATAAAATTTAATGAGATTCGTACTTTTATGTAGCTTTACCTTCTAATGCCTCAGAATTTAAGCAAACTCACACAGTATTATAAGAGTGATATTTTGCTATGTTTCTATAAAAACTATATTAAGAGGTATTCTAGAAGTTATGTGGTTCAGTCCTACTATCCTTGGCAATAAAAGAGCAAAAGAAAACTATTCAAACACAACAGAGTCGTGGATAGATTCTGAATACCTTAGTTTAAGTTTGCAATAATTTACCTGAAGAAATTAGTCAATACACTGCATATTGATTTTTCTTTTCAGAAGTCAAACTACCATTTTTAGAAGTTTAAATATGTGCGTTGACCTGAACCACCAGGGGTTTCTTCAGTGGCAGGTTCCTAAGAGACAGGACCAGAAGACCAGATGGTAAAGAAATAGATAAATTTAGAATCAGGAGGTTTAACACAAGCTGTGGTTTATTACAAACAAACTTATTAAGAGTTTCTGTATCTTATATACTATTTTCTGTCAAGAAATGGGATAAAAGCACAAAAGGTGTCATACATTGGGACAAAGTCAACAGATAGCTGTGCGCTTAAATTTTCCTCAACCCTATTTTTAATAATGGTTCATAAATGCTTTAACTTACCTTCTAGCCCACCACCCACCAGAAGTAATAGAAAAGAAAGGTTATCAGGTAATGGGAAGGAAAAGTTATTAGGAGAAGGGGGGAGTGGGTCTGTTTAAAAATTGTTCTTTGGAGCAAATTCCATTGCATTATCAGGAAATCAGTAGTTCAGAAAATCAGCAGTGGCAACTTGATCCAGTCACAATATTTTATGAATATACCAATAATCTCATTTAGTAGTGTGGGGATAGCAAACATGAATCAGCAGCAGTGGTTCAACATAGTAAAACAGCCAGGCCTCAGTGGAATCAGGACTAGTCAGAAGGAGAAATTAGGCCAGGAGATGTGTGTTGTGCCTCACTTTTTTGGGTGAAGATCAGCAAAGATGAAGACATGAGCCCAAGAACCATGGCAAGACTAGCAATGCAAGCCCCCGACCACACACACACACACACACACACACACACACACACACACACACACACACACGTAGACACACACACACATACACACACACACACTTTTCCATTGAGTCTTATTTTTGGATAGTTTATGTATTTACATTTCAAATGTCATTCCCTTTCCCACTACACCCTTCTCCCAATCTCCTTCCTCGTCTTTCTATGAGAATGATCCACCTTACACCCACCCACTTCCACCTCAACATTGGGGCATTCCCCTACACTGGAGAAAAAGCCTTCACAGGACCAAGGGTTTCTCTTCTTATTGATGTCAGACAGTGACATCCTCTGCTACATATGTGGCTGGAGCCACGGGTGCCTCATTTGTACTCTGGTTGGTGGTTTAGAGCTCCTGAAACCTCTGGGAGATCAGGTTCGTTGATCTTGCTTTTCTTCCTGAAGGGTACCAACCCTTTCAGCTTCTTCAGTCCATTCTCTAACCATACTATTGGCATTCCTGTGCTCAGTCTGATGGTCACTACAAGCATAAAGGCTGGGGCAGAGCCTCTCAGGAGACATCCATATCAGGTTCTTGTCAGCAAGCTCTTCATGGCATCAGCATTAGTGACTGGGTTTGATGGCTGCATATGGGATGGATCCCCAGAAGGGGCAGACTCTGAGTGGTATTGCTTCAGTCTCTGCTCCTCTCATTTTCTGTGTATTTCCTCCCAGGAGTGTTTTGTTTTCCCTGCTAAGAGGACTGATGCATTCACATTTTGGCCTTCTTTCTTCTTGAGCTTCATATTGTCTGTGAATTTTGTCGGGTATTCCGAGCTTTTGTGCTAATATCCACTTGTCACTGAATACCTACTATGTGTGTTATTTTGTGACTGGATTACCTCATTTAGGATGATATCCTCTAGTTCCATTCATTTGCCTAAGAATTTCGTAGTCATTGTTTTAAATAGCTAAGTAGTACTATATTGTGTAAATATGTCTGTATCCACTGCTCTGTTGAAGGACATCTGGGTTCTTTCCAGCTTCTGGGTAATACGAATAAAGATGTTATGAACACAGTGGAACATGTGTCTTTGTTATATATTGGAGCACCATTTGGGCATATGCCTAGGAGTGGTATAGCTGGGTTGTCAGATAGTATGACTTTTTGGTCTTAGCCATTCTAACTGGTATGAGGTGGAATCTCAGGGGGTTTTTTTTTGTTTGTTTGTTTGTTTTTTATTTGCATTTTCTTGATGACGAAGGATATTGAACACTTTTTAGGTGCTTCTAGGTCATTTGATATTCCTAAGTTGAGAATTCTTTCTTTAGCTCTGTACCCCATTTTATTAGGGCTGTTTGATTCTCTGGAGTCTCACTTCTTGACTTCTTTATATATATTGGATATTAGCCCTCTATTGGATGAAAGATTGGTAAAGATCTTTTCCCAATCTGTTGGTTGCTGTTTTGTCCTATTGACAGTGTCCTTTTCCTTACAGAAGCTTTGCCATTTTATAAGATCCCATTTGTCAATTCTTGATCTCAGAGCATAAACCATTGGTATTCTGTTCAGAAAATTGTCCCCCATGTGTTCAGGGATCTTCCCCACTTTCTCTTCTATTAGTTTCAGTGTATTTGGATTTTGTGGAGGTCATTGATCCACTTGGACTTGAACTTTGTATAAAAAGATTAGAATGGGTTAATTTGGATTCTTCTACATGTTGACCCCTAGTTGAACCAGTACCATTTGTTAAAAATGCTGCCTTTATTCCACTGGATAGTTTTCGCTTCTTTGTGAAAGATCAAGTAAACATAGGTTTGTGGGGTCATTTCTGGGTCTTCAATTCTATTCCATTCATCTGACTCTCTGTATACCATT
Organism: Rattus norvegicus; assembly: GCF_021556685.1. Classification (NCBI taxonomy): domain Eukaryota; kingdom Metazoa; phylum Chordata; class Mammalia; order Rodentia; family Muridae; genus Rattus; species Rattus norvegicus. Next base: position 35,464,429 of record NC_141553.1, read on the forward strand.
ACCATAAAGTTTTTGTCATGATTGCTCTGTAATACAGCTTGAAGTAAGGCATGGTGATTCCCCAAGAAATTCTTTCATTGTTGAAAATAGTTTTCACTGTCCTGTATTTTTTTTCCAAATGGATTTGCATATTGCTCTTTCTAACTCAATGAAGAATTGAGTTGGAATTTTGATGGGGATTGCATTGAATCTGTAGATTGCTTTCAGCAAGATGACTATTTTTACTATATTAATCCTGCTAAACCATGAGCATGGGAGATCTTTCAATCTTCTGATATTTTCTTCAATTTCTTTCTTCACAGACTTGAAGTTGTAGTCATACAGATAATTCACTTGTTTGGATAGAGTCACATCAAGGTATTTTATATCATTTGTGGCTATTGTGATTATATTGAGTATTTTTGCATTGGTATTCATGAAGGAAATTGGCCTAAAGTATTCTTTCTTTGTAAGATCATTGTGTGGTTTAGGTATAAGCATAATTGTGGCTTCAAGTAAAAATTTGGGTAGTGTTCCTTCTGTTTCTATTGTGGAATAGTTTGAAAATATTGGTATTAAGTCTTCTTTTAACATCTGATAGAATTCTCCACTAAACCCATCTGGTCCTGGGCATTTTTTTGGGTGGGAGACTTTTAATAACTGCTTCTATTTCCTTAGGAGTTATGGGGTTGTTTAGATGGTTTATCTGCTCCTGATTTAACTTTGGTACCTGGTATCTGTCTAGAATAATTTCCATTTCATCCCGATTTTCCAGTTTTGTTGAGTAGGCTTTTGTAGTAGGATCTGATAGTTGTATGAATTCACTCATTTCCTTTGTTATGGCTCCCTGTTCATTTCTGAGTTTGTTAATTTGGGTATTGTTACTGTGCTCTTTGGTTAGTCTAGCTAAGGATTTATCTATCTTTAATTCTATCAAAAAAACAGCTACGGGTTTGGTTGAGTCTTTGTATAGTTCTTTTTGTTTCTACTTGGTTTATTTCAGCTATGAGTTTGATTATTTTCTGCCATCTAACCATCTACTCCTTTTGGGTGTATTTGATTTTTTTCATTTGTTTGTTTGTTTTTGTTGTTGTTCTAGAACTTTCAGGTGTTCTGTCAAGATGTTTGTGTATCCTATCTCCAATTTCTTTTTGGAGGCTCTCGGAGCTATGAGTTTTTCTCTTAACACTGCTTTCATTGTATCCCATAAGTTTGTGTGTGTTGTGCCTTCATTTCCATTAAATGCTACAAAAATCCTTAACTTCTTTATTTCCTCATTGCCCAAGTTATCATTGAGTAGAACATTGTTCAGCTTTCATGTGTATGTGGGCTTTGTTTTTTGTTTTTTGTTGTTGTTGTTGTTGTTATTGAAACCAGACTTAGTCCATGGTGATCTGATGGGATGCATGGGATTATTTCAATCTTCTTCTATCTACTGAGGCCTATTTTGTGACCTTGAGTTTGGAGAAAGTACCATGAGGTCCTAAGAAGAAGGTTTATTACTTTGTTTTGGGATGAAATGTTACATAGATATCTGTTAAACCCATTTGGTTCATAACTTCTGTTAGTTCCACTGTGTCTCTGTTTAGTTTCTGTTTCCATGATCTGTCCAATGATGAGAGTGCGGTGTGAAATCTCCTACTATTATTGTTTGTGGTGCAATGTATGCTCTTTGAGCTTTATAAATTTTCTTTTATGACTGTGGCTGCCCTTTCATTTGGAGCACAGATGTTCATGATTGAAAATCTTGGTAGAATTTTCCTTTGATGAGTGTAGAATGTCCTTCCTTATCTTTTTTGAAACTTTGGTCTAAAGTCAATTTTATTTGATAGAATGGATACTCTGGCTTGTTTCTTGAGACCATTTGCTTAGAAGACCTTTTCCCAGCCTTTTACTCTGAGGTAGCATCTGTCTATGTCTTTGATGTGCATTTCCTGTATGCAGCACAATGCTGGGTCTTGTTTATGTATACAGTCAGTTAGTCTATGTCATTTTATTGGGGAATTGAGCCTGTTGATATTTAGAGATGTTAAGGAAAAGTGCTTGTTGCTTCCTGTTATTTTTGTTCCTAGAGTTGGAATTATCTTTATCTATTTTCTTTGGGGTTTGGGTTTATTGAAAGATTAATTTATTGTTTTTTCTAGGTTGTAGTTTCTCCTCCAATCCCCCGTTCTGGTGTTTTCCATCTATTATTCTTTGTAAGACTGTATTTGTGGAAAGATATTATGTAAATCTGGTTTTGTCATGTAATATCTTGTTTTTTCCATCTATGTTAATTGAGAATTTTGCTGGATATAGTAGCCTGGGCTGGCATTTGTGTTTTCTTAGAGTCGGGATGACATCAACCTAGGATCTTCTACCTGTCATAATCTCTGTCTAGAACTCTGGTGCAATTATGATAGGTCTGCTTTTATATGTTCCCTGACCATTTCTCCTTACTTCTTTTAATATTCTTTCTTTATTTTGTGCATTTGGTGTTTTCATTATTACGTGACTAGAGCAATTTCTTTTCGGATCCAATCTATTTGAAGTTCTGTAGGCTTACTGCATGTTAATGGACGTCTCATTCTTTCGTTTAGGTAAGTTTCTTCTATTATCTTTTGAAGATATTTACTGGCTCTTTATGTTTAGAATTCTTGCTCTCTTTTATACCCAATATCCTTAGATTTGGTCTTCTCGTTGTGATTTTTGGGATGTTTTGAGTTAGGAACTTTTTGCATTTTGCATTTTTGTTGACTGTTGTGTCAGTGTTTTCTATGGTATCTTCTGCCCTTGAGATCGTCTCTTCATTCTTGTATTCTGTTGATGATGCTTTCATCTATGACTCCTGATCTCTTTCCTAGGTTTTTCTATCTCCATGGTTGTCTTTCTCTGTGATTTCTTTATTGTTTCTCTTTCCATTTTTTGATCCTAGATTGTTTTGTTCAATTTCTTCCCCTATTTAGTTGTGTTTTCCTGTAACTTTTAAGGGATTTTTGTGTTTCCTCTTTAAGGGCTTCTACCTGTTTTCCTGTGTTCTCCTGTAATTCTTTAAGGAAGCTATTTATGTCATCCTTAAACTCCTCTATCTTCATCATGAAATGTGATTTTAAATCCAAATCTTGCTTTTCTGGTGTGTTGGGGTTCCCAGAACTTGCTGTGGTAGTAGAACTAGGTTTTGATGTCAAGTAGTCTTGGTTTCTGTTGCTTAGGTTCTTGCACTTGCCTCTTTCCATCTGGTTATCTCTGATGTTAGTTGGTCTTGCTGTGTCTGACTGGAGCTTGTCCCTCTTGTGGGCTTATAAGCCTATGATCTTAGGACTGAGAGTGCAACTGGGAGACCAACTCTCTTTTTTTTTCTTTTTTTTTTTTTCTTTTTTTCGGAGCTGGGGACCGAACCTAGGGCCTTGCGCTTCCTAGGCAAGTGCTCTACCACTGAGCTAAATCCCCAACCCCTGAGACCAACTCTCTTCATGCAGGCTTTGGGTCCAGAGGGCTGTAGGATACCCTTAGCTCTGGGCGCAGACAGAGACAGGAATGACCCTGTTATAGGCTGCTCAATCGTTCCTGTGCTCTGTGTGCTCCTGGGGGGGGGGGTCCCTCTTTGGACAGTTGTTGGAGGGAAAAATGGGGTTTCACCTGTGGGCTTAGGAGTGAGAGTGCTCCTGGGAGACCATCTCTCTCAGGACAAGGCTGGAGGGCTGTGAGACAGCCTTATTTCTGGGCGCAGATGGAGACCGGAAACAAGTCCTACTCATACTCCTTCAAAACATCAGGTATCCTCCATGTGTCTTGCCTAAGCATGTGATTGTATCTTAGCAAAACTCCATGTTCATCTTTATCAGCTGACATTATTCTGCCAATTAATCTGAGTACAGAAAGGACAAGAGGTGGCTACAGCATTAGGGTTTAATATGTTTCTTTATATGAATGAATTCTTTACAAGAATGGAACTCAGCAATGAAATATGAGGCAAACCAGTATGTGTGTGCCGCTAGCAATGCATCCTTCATCACTTGCCTTTCATGTGTGTCTCCTTCAGGAAAACAATTCTTCACATGTTTGCCCCAGCAAAACACCATCCAACACAACTTACTTTCCAAGAAACCTTGAGTTTCCACTTCAGGTGGCTAGTCAAGCCATGTTGTACAGTTAGAATAGAGGACATCTCAAGAGCATTAAAGGTTGGGTATACAATGACCACTAGTATGATCATTCCAAAGGGAAAAATCAAGTTCCCAAAATCTGGAACTAATTTCTTTGACAGCCTAGCCCCAAACCCAGACTGCTTTTGCCAAGTCAGCTGCTTGGCAAGGACACAGAACTGGATTCCATTTCTCCTTTCAACATGTCTTCAGAGAAAAGCAGAAATTGCTGTAGCTTTCAACACTGTATTTCTTCATGTATTTCTAAATATTTAGTTTTTTATTTTAAGTCTAATATGCTTTTGCCTTCTAGTATGTCTATGCACAAAACACATGCATCACCTGTGAAGACAAAAGTGAGGCATTAATTATTTGTTATCTGCCAATGGGTTCTGGTAAATGAACCCAGAACGTCTGGAAGAACAGCAAGTGCTTTAAATCCATGAGCCATCTCTAGACACCCATTTGTACTTGAATAATTCATAATTATTTCTAATATGTAGACTGTATTTTACATGTTATTTCATTGAAATTCCTGAGGGATTAAAGACTCTAGAAAGTCTAATCAAGATTTTTTTCCCAGTGTAAATTTGGTGGTTCGTAGATTTCAGTGATAATTTCATTGATGGAGATTTCTAAGAGTCTTAGAAAAATATGTAACACTGCCCAAAAGATCTGTGAAATGGTCATGGGACCATATGTCTATTGTTCTAATATGTATATCAAATATTTTGGAAAGTAGAAATTAAGGGTAAATATTTGCATATCTCAGTCCACCTTGCTCAAGAAAAATGGCTGTTAAAATGTTTTACATATCGCATGTATTTGATTCAGCTATGCATATTATATCAGATTTCACAAGCAACATTGTAATTGTATGTGATATAATTGATCTTTTAGTTATTAAGACCCATTTTAGAAATATTCTTCTGAACTTGGTTGGCTACAAAATTTAATATCATCAAGAGGCAATAGAAAGTACATTTAATCAAGAGAAATTAAAAGAGAAACATATGATAGACTAAGAAGAACAACAAATGCCAGAGGCATCTTGCATTTTGAGAGGTCACAAATTGTATTTAGGAAAGAAATAGAGGTGAGTATTTGCGTGGAAACTGAGAAAACTCAACTATAGTTCAGCCTCAGTAATGTGGAAATCAGAAGCATTTGTTTTGTGCTGAATCAGTCAGTTTGCATCCATAAATTTCTACCAGTAGAATATGTCCATTTAAAATTGAAATTATTTTATTGTGATATATCAGAATATAATACTATGGTTGAAACATGAAATATCTCAGATATACATAAACAATACAATTGTTGCCATAGGAACAAGAAGAGCTAATTCAAACACTTTGCCTGTAAATTATTCATAAGTATACATTTATAGTTATTTTACTAGTAGATCTGAAAAAACATCAATAGAAGACTAAAACCAGGATACTTACCTTACTTATCCTCTGAAGATTTCAACTGCATTTATTAAATGGAGCAAATGAAGTCTTTTTATGCCAGCAGGAAACTCAGATATCCTCAGTATTTATCATTAGCAATTATAATTTTTAAACAATGAAAAGATACATATCAAATATTTATAGAGAGGACAAAAGATAAAAGGGCAAGATTTTTTCCATATGCCATCAAGCTCACCTTTTTTTGCCATCAATAGAACTATATTCTTTTGTATTTAATAGGAACAGAAATCTAATTTGTATACTGTAATATTTCTTTGGAACTTTAAGGATAGTGCCATTACATTCATACCTAGTCAGTGCTGATCCTATCAAAATGATTTTTATAACCTCATATATTAGGGAAACTAAAGAAGCTGACTATGTTCTGGAACAAAAAGTGAACCACAGAGTTTAAAAATATTAATCTGCATTTACTTGGTACAAAGAAAAGTCAAGAAAAAATATCAATATATTGACAAATGTTTTGGCTAATAGAATCAGTCTTGTGTATGCAAGCAACAGGAATTCTTCATCTGCTGAAAACTCTGCAGTATTTTTACTTTGTCTCTTAATATTTTGTCATTTAACACAGAAATTTGGACATATTTGTCTAGTTCTCTAATCTATCTTAATAAATGGGCTACTCTTCTTTTGCATATGACATTTGCATATTGACATCTGCTTCCATAAGCACACCGGATGACATTTTCTTTCTTTTAGTTGTTAGTGTTAGCACCCCCAAGTGAAGGGCTCACCCTAAGGCGTGCTACTGCACAAACTTAGCATGAATACAGTGATGATATGGTGAGGATATCACAGGGTGTTTTACCTGCATCTTCCGACTGCTTTAACCCGCTAACCTATTCACTAGAGCATCTCTTAATACTTTTGTTGTTAAATGTGAACGTTTATGGGGAAATCAAGTTCTGACCCTAATAAAGAAGGAAATAATCTCTATGCTCTTTGTACTGTGGTGGGTTTTGTTTCCAGACAAATTAATTTTTGTACATATCTCTAGGGAACTTAATAATGCATTTAATGACCCCAAATACTTTGGAAATAAGAACCCCATATCACCTCTTATATTAGCTTTTCTGCCCCTTGAGAGTTCTGTACTCACATTTTCCTTCTGCTGCTCTTGTGATATTAGACAAAGTGTTTGCTGATTTTCTTAATACCAATTTATCAAACTCTTGTTTGTATAAAAATATTTTACCTTTACAGTCCTTTGGACAGTAGATCAGTGTAATGTTTTACATGTATAGAGAGGCAATACTAAGATTTTCAGAAGGAGCTGCTGAATACTCTTGACTTCTCACATGGAGAACTATTCAAGGAAACAAGGTAAGAATGTTGGAAGATTTTGAAGGCAAGGAAAATACCCTCAAAAATAACACAGGCAATGGAAATATGGGATGGAAATATGATTGACATTTTAAGTAGAGTCTCCCATTTTTCTTTCTTCCAAAATTCATAAGTGCTTAAGAGATAGCTACTTAATTCAGCCTTGAATCATTAAAATAATGATTGAAGAGTATAACTTTTTAACTGTGACTCATATATCTCAGTGCTAATTCTCCCTAAAATAAAACAGACTCACTTATTGAGTTACAGATGACCTGGATGATTCTTGTTATCCTGCTCCCCTCTCAGAGCAGACAAAGCACTCTATCCTAAAGTTACCACACATTTGAGGGATTGGCAGAATATATGTATTATGGTAGAAAGCAGAATATACGATGATGTCAGTGAGTATTATGAGAGTAGTGATGCTGGTTATGATTATATTGTTGTTGTTGATGATGATGATGATAATGATGATGATGATGATGAAGTTTCATGGTTTGGAAGAGACTAGTCTTTTGTCTATGTCCTACACTCCTATTACTATTCTACTGTGATCATCTCTCAATTAACTGGCTCTTGAAACTTTCATAAACTAACTGAATCTTTCATAAAGATTCTTCAAAAGATTTGATATTAAAATAAAATATATAAAACTCTTCATATCAAATTATTATTCAAAAATACAATATTTGAAAAGAAAAATACCGAGTCATACTTCTCAAAAGACAGCTGGATATTTTAGGTGACAAATTTAAGGTGACAAAAAGAATCAACCTTCCCTAGGCAAATACAATATTATAAGGGTATAATACTGTGTACAGATAGATACTAGATATATTCAAGAGCTGAATCTTAAACTCTGAAGGTGCACCAGGTAATTTAGTGCCTTACCTACCCAAACTGATAACATTGTTAGGCAAATCACAGCCAAAGAATCAGATAAAAATTAGAAATCATACAACTAGAAACATTTGGGTGCCATTGCTAACTGGCTAGATTCTCTTTGTGTTCAGTTTTCTTGCCTAAAATGGTCCTACATTATAAATTATTCATAATACTTAGAAGATTAAATATATAAAAATCTACCTTACTGACTAGTAAATATGTTACTGACAAACCAGTGATAATGACCATTCACTGTTATCTAGTCTTTGTTAAGCATTTTGTACATAATAATTATCTAAGAACTTTGCATGTAGTAATTTTTCAATACTTGTAACAATCCCAAAACATTGGTGTATTAATGGTCTTAATTATGGATGATGAAATTAAATCATAAATTCAATAAATTTCCTCAAGCCACATCTTCGACATAAAATATACTAGATTCAAAAAAATCTCAGATGAATTTTCCACTGAATAGAGAAGATAGTAGAATGACACACTGAAAATATGATTACAAAATGGGAACGATATGGTTATTAATTAGTTTACTGAACCAGGCTGCAGTGTCAATCTAAGAGTGGGTTCTCTGATTCACTGCTATTCCATTCTCTCTAGAAAAACATCTAGAGATAGTAACTGAATCCTAATTGATTTATTTTTAATGCTGTCTTGTTTTTATTAATCCAGTGTTTCTTTAAGCAATATATAGCATTTGATTGGATGTTTGCTTTCTCATTTGAAATCATGTTACAATTACCCTTATAATAAATTTAGTCAATATATTGGAAAATCTTGAAGGAAAAGAAAATCAACCATATCTATATATTAATGTGTTTATATATAATGAATGAATATATATGTGCATATGAAAGTTAATGTTCTTTATTTCCATGACAGTTATATACAGAAACACAGCTGAGACAATTATATTGTCTTTTTGTGTCTTGCAGAGAAATGTCCTTTATATGTGATACTATTTTAAGACAGCTAATGTGGAAGAAATATCTGTTGCTGGATATACAGAAGCAATCATAATGCAATAAACCACTTATGACTCATGATTCAGATCACCTGGTCTGAAATTTTAACTCTTCCTATTGTGTGATTAAAGCAGTTACGTTCACTTGTCTCCTTTTCCTTTTTGAAAAATGTCAATAACTTATAGTGTCTTTAAGAAAGTGGAGAAGACAAAACACATGATGGTGCTTCAGAGACATAATGCTGTGGGAAATGTTTACACATACCATTATAGCTGGAGAACTGTGATTTCCTTACAGTTCTGGGATTGATACTGTGCATATGACTGTTGAAGAACTCAAGCAGACAACACCCTTCACCTTGAAGTGTTTCAGGAGTTTACTAGATTTGATCCTAAACACACTGAGGGAAATGTCTAAAGCAGTTTGGAATTTCATGCATGATCATTTTAATTAGATTATTTTATCACATTTCCTCTTTTATGAAGTGAGTTTTAATAAACTTTTCTTAATTATAGAGCAAAAAGGGTGATATAAATGGATTTATTAGCAACTATGATGGGAAACAAGGACAGTGTGAGTTTACTTTATTCTAACTTAAATGAAAAATGTATTATTGATAAAATAGACAAATAGACAAAAAAATCAAGAAGAAAAAAACTTTTGAAAATACAGAATATTTTACCCCAATGTTTTCTTACAAATCTTACAAATAACAAATACACATATAGTCCTCTACACAGTACTAGTAATATATATTACTTCTAGTAAAGCCATTATTCTTAGGGATAATACTTATTTTTATTGAAGGTAAATTTTTTTTGTCCTAAAAGGTATTTGTATATTTATTTATATATGCCAGTAAAAATTTATGTGTACTACATATACGTAGATGCATGAGGACATCATATTACTTGGAATTGGACTTATAGGTTGCCTTGTGCCATTTGCTGTGGAATCCTGGAATCCAATCCAGGTTCTCTGAATGTGCAATAATGAACCATAACCGCGACTCTGTCTTTCCAGTTTCTTATTCAGATATTAAAATAAAGACTTTAAAGCTTTCCTACAATATTTGTATTTGTACCACCCCTACAGTACTCATGGTTCCATGGTGAAAATAGAGACCCAATTTGATACTGTAAGTGGAAACAGATAATTAACGTTTGGAGAACAGTTGCTGAGTGAAAGTGGAGAAAACCCATAGAGTGCTCTGCCAGGGTCTAAGCCGAGTTCCACCTCCAGTTTTGCTTTAACATCTCTCAAGACATTGATGACAAGACCTTCGAAGCAGCAATATGCCCTTTCCATTCCTATTTCCATGGCTTTACCTGAGAGAACCAGAAGGAAAAGAATGAATGCTCACTAGTTCCTCCCATGACAGTACCCAGAAGAATGAAAATGGCAGAAAATTCCATGGCAGAATGAAAGTCATTTTTAGAACCTGGACTTCATAGAACCATGGAAAAATGGAAACAAAGCAGGGAGAACTTGTGAAACCCTTCACATACATTCACTGATATTTATTATATTGATTCAAAGAAGAACAAGAGATTCTGAACAAAATTACATGTTGTGAAAGTTCTAGATAATTTACTCAATTTTGAACTTCAGTTATTTTCTTCAAGTGTATCATCAATAGTTTTTATGTGTGATCTATTTTTTAATAAATTATTTTATTATTTTACATTCCAAATATCGCTCCCTTTCTTGGTCACTGCTCTCTGATAATAGAACTCAATGTTATATTTAATGCATGCTAATTTAGTTTTACTAGTTTTCTTGCATTTAATCAGTCTGTAAGAAGACACAGAACAAGCCTTTGAGCACATAGTTTACCTTTAATCTATCTCTTTTTAAATCAACCATACATAATGTGTATTAAATTACTTTTAATAGCATTTTAAACAATCAGACTGTTCTTCCTCAACCCTGGTCCTCCAGTTCAGGGATCTCAGCTCGTGCCAGCTCTGGCTATCTGCCCTCAGATCTGGCCTGCAGCTTGCCCTGGCAACAAGTGAGAGGATACCAAAACTTCTAGAGTATTTTGAAAGAACTACAGGTTTCAGTAGATTAAGAAAACACTCTTAGACCCAAATCCCATTGGGGAGAGAGCTGGACCCTCAGAAGTGTAGACACTCCTGAGAACTCAGAGGAGACTACTCTCTACCTACATTCCTCACCCAAGAGGAAATCTCCTAGTGCCATCTGTGCCCCCAGGGCACAGGGACGTAGGCACAGTCAAGGGCAGGACCTTTCGGGTTTCTGCCTGCACCTTGATCTGAAAGCCAGGTACTAGGGGAACCTACACACCTGAGCAGAGGTAAGACAAACTTTTCTGCTCCAAGCGACCTGACTGGTGGACTCAGGAAACACAAAGACAGAAGTCCTCTGGCACAGGGCACTTCTGGTTCCTGGCTATGCCTGGAACTGATCTGAACTGATCCAACATCTCCCTGCACCCAAATTCCATGGGGCAGAGGGCTGAACGCCCAGAAGTGCAGACAGTCCTGAGACTACAGGACAGTCCAAAACTTCTGTCTACTTTTCCCACAACCCTAGCCCAAGAGGAAACTGCATAATGCCTCTGAATACAGGAATATAGGAACAGTCAGAAGCAGGAACCTCCCAGGTCCAGCCTGTGCCCCAACTGAACTGAATTGGTCACATAGCTCTTTGTACCAAAATCCCAAGGGGGAGAGAGCTGAACCCTCAGAAGTACAGACACTCCTGAGAACTTGGAGGAGACTACTCTCTGCTCACATACCTGACCCAAGAGGAAATCACCTAGTGCCATATTTCCCCCTGCGCACAGGGATCTAGCAGCAGTCAGGGCAAGGACTGTCCAGGTTTCTGCCTGTACTGAGAGCTCTAAGCCAGTTGCCAGGGGGGAGCACGAACACACCTGAGAGCAAAACTCTCTGTTGCCAGATCTGGTCGAAAGAAAACAGGTCTACAGGAGTGCTGACACACAGGCCTAGAGGAGGGTCAAGCCACTATCAAAGACAGCAAGACAAGCTAACACTAGAGACAACCTGATGGCAAGAGGCAAATGCAGGAACCTGAGCAACAGAAACCAAGGTGACTTGGCAATATCAGAGCCCAGCTCTCCCACAAAAGCAAATACTTGATATCCAAACAGACCAGAAAAACAAGATTTAGATATAAAATCAATTTAATGATGATGATGATGATGATGATGGAGGACGTCAAGAAGGACAAAAATAACTCCCTTAAAGAAATACAGGATAACACAAGTAAACAAATAGAAGTCCTAAAAGAGGAAACACAAAAATCCCCTAAAGGATTACAAGAAAACACAACCAAACAGGTGAAGGAATTGAACAAAACAGTCCACGATTTAAAAATAGAAATAGAAACAATAAAGAAAGCACAAAGGGAGACAACCCTAGAGATAGAAAACCTAGGAAAGAGATCAGGGGTCACAGATGCAAGCATCACAAACAGAATACAAGATATAGAAGAGAGAATCTCAGGGGCAGAAGATACCATAGAAAACATTGACATGACCTGCAAAGATAATGTAAAATGCAAAAAGCTCCTAGCCCAAAACATCCAGGAAATCCAGGACATAGTGAGAAGATCAAACCTCAAGATAATAGGTATAGAAGAGAGAGAAGACTCCCAAACTAAAGGGCCAGTAAGTATCTTCAACAAAATTTTAGAAGAAAGCTTCCCTAACCTAAGAAAAGAGATGCCCATAAAAATACAATAAACATACAGAACTCCAAATAGATTGGACCAGAAAAGAAATTCCTCCTGTCACTAAATAATCAAAACACAAATGCACAAAACAAAGAAAGAATGTTAAAAGCAGTAAGGGAAAAAGGTCAAGTAACATATAAAGGCAGACCTATAAGAAGTACACTAAACTTCTCACCAGAAACTATGAGAGCCAGAAGATCCTAAACAGATGTCATACAGACCCTAAGAGAACACAAATGCCAGCCCAGGCTGCTATATCCAGCAAAAATCTCAATTAACACAGATGGAGAAACTAAGATGTTACATGACAAAACCAAATTTAGACAGTATCTTTCTACAAATCCAGCTCTACAAAGGATAATAGATGGAAAACTCCAACACAAGGAGGGAAATCACACCCTAGAAAAAAGCAAGAAAGTAATCTCCTTGCAACAAAACCTAAAGAACAGAGACACACAAACATAATTCCATCTCTAACAATGAAAATAAAATGAAACACCATCACTATTACTTTATATCTCTTAACATCAACTCAATTACCCAATGAAAAGACATAGACTAACAGACTGGATACGTAAAAAGGTAACAGACTGGATACGTAAAAAGGACCCAGAGTTTTGCTACATGTAGGAAACACACCGCTGAGAAAAAGACAGATATTACCTCAGAGTAAAATGCTGGAAAACAGCTTTCCAAGCAAATGGTCTGAGAAGCAAGCTGGAATAGCCATTCTAATATCGAATAAAATCGACATTCAACCAAATCTTCAAAAAACCTAAGGAAGGACAGTTCATATTTATCAAAGGAACAATCCACCAAGATGAACTCTCAATCCTAAATATCTATGCTCCTAATGCAAGGTCACCTACATTCATAAAAGAAGCATTACTAAATCTCAAAGTACACGCTGCACCTCAAACAATAATAGTAGGAGATTTCAACAACCCACTCTCATCAATGGGCAGATCATGGACACAGAAATTTAACAAGGACATAGAGAAATTAACAGAAGTTATGAACCAAATGGACTTAGAGATACTTATAGAACATTTCATCCTAAATCAAAAGGATATACCTTCTTCTCACCACCTCATGGAACCTTCTCCAAAATTGACCTTATAATCGGACACAAAACAGCCCTCAACAAATACAGGAAGATAGTAATAATCCCATGCATCCTATCAGATCACTACAGACTAAGACTGGTCTTCAATAACAAAAACAAAAGGAAGCCCACATATACATGGAAGTTGAACAACGCTCTACTAAATGTTAACTTGGTCAAGAAAGAAATAAAGAAATAAATTAAAGACTTCTTAAAATTTAATGCCTATGTTCAAAAAAACTAGAAAATCTGGTGTAAATGGAAATTTTCAGGACAAATACCAGTTATCAAACTTAAATCAGAAACAGATAACTCATCTAAACCACCCCATGTCTCCTAAAGAAATAGAAAGAGTTATTAAAAGTCTCCCAACCAAAATGAGCCTAGGACCAGATGGGTTTAGTGCAGAATTCTATCAGACCTTCATAGAAGACCTCATGCCAATACTGTCCTAATTATTCCACAAAACAGAAACAGATGGAGCACTATGAAATTTCTTCTATGAAGCAACAATTATGCTTATACCTAAACAACACAAAGAACCAACAAAGAAAGAGAACTTCAGATGAAATTCCCTTATGAATATTGATGCAAACATCCTTAATAAAATTCTTGCAAACCGAATCCAAAAACACATCAAAATATTTATCATGATAAATAGGCTCCATCCAAGGGATGCAGGGATGGTTCGAAATATGGAAATCTATCAACATACTCCTCTATATAAACCTGCATGATCATTTCACTAAATGCTGAGAAAGCATATGACAAAATTTAAAACCCCTTCATGATAAAAGTCCTGGAAAGATCAGGAATTTAAGGCCCATATCGAAATATAATAAAAGCAATGTACAACATAGCAGTAGCTAACATTAAACTAAATGGAGAGAAAGTTGAAGCAATCCCACTAAAATCAGGAACTAGACAAGGCTGCCACTCTCTCCCTACTTATCCAATACAGTACTGTAAATCCTAGGCAAAGCAACCAGACAACAAAAAGAAATCAAAGGGATACAAATTAGAAAGGATGAAGTCAAAATATGATTATTGAAGATGATATTATAGTATACTTAAGTGACCCCAATAATTCCACCAGAGAACTACTAAGCCTGATAAACAACTTTAGCAAAGTGGCTGTGTATAAAATTAACTCAAACAAATCAGTAGCCTTCCTCTACTGAAAAAAACAACAAACCTGAGAAAGAAATAAGGGAAATGACACCCTTCACAATAGTCACAAATACCATAAAATACCTTGGTATCACTCTAACCAAGCAAGTGAAATATCTGTATGAAAACTTCCAGTCTCTGAATAAAGAAATTGAAGAAGATCTAAGAAGATGGAAAGACTGCCCATGCTCACAGATTGGTAGGATAATAAAAATCGCCATTTTGCTGAAAGCAATCTACAGCCTCAATGCAATCCCCATCAAAATTCCAACTCAATTCTTCATAGAGTTAGAAAGAGCAATTTGCTAATTCATTTGGAATAATAATACAAAAAAATAAAACCCAGGATAATGAAAACTATACTCAACAATAAACGAACTTCTGGAGGAACCACCATCCCTGACTGCAAACAGTATTAGAGAGCAATAGTGATTAAAAACTCTATGGTATTGGCACAAAGACAGGCAAGTAGATCATTGGAATAGAATTGAAGACCCGGAAATGAACCCACACACCTATGGTCACTTGATATTTGACGAAGGAACTAAAACAATCCAATGGAAAAAAAAGATAGCATTTTAAACAGATGATCCATGTTCAACTGGAGGTCAGCATGTAGAAGAATACAAATTGATCCAAGTGGATCCAGGACCTTCACATCAAACCAGATACACTCACTCTAATAGAAGACAAACTGGAGAAGAGTCTCAATCAAATGAGCACTGGGGAAATTTTCCTGAAGAAATTAGCAATGGCTAATGCTCTAAGATAAAGAATGGACAAATGGGACCTCATAAAAATTCAAAGCCTTTGTAAGGCAAAGGACACTGTGATTAGGACAAAATGGCAACCAACAGATTAGGAAAATGTCTTTACCAATCCTACATCTGATAGAGGGCTAATATCTAAAATATACGAAGAACTCAAGAAGTTAGACTCTGGTGAGCCAAATAACCCTATTAAAAATGGTGTACAGAGCTAAACAAAGAAACCGGGAAGGGGAATAACAATCGAAATGTAAATAAAAAATACTCAAGTTAATAAAGATGAAATAAAAAGAATTCTCAGCTGAGGAATATTGAATGGCTGAGAAGTATGTAAAGACATGTTCAACATCTTTAGTCATCAGGGAAATGCAAATCAAAACAACCCTGAGATTCCACCTCACACCAATCAAAATGGCTAAGATAAAAAAAAATCAGATGACAATAGATGCTGTCAAAGATGTGGAGAAAGAGGAACACTCCTCCATTGTTGGTGGGATTGCAAACTAGTACAACCACTCTGGAAATCAATCTGGAGTTTCTTCAGACAATTGGACATTCCACTGTCTGAGGACCCAGCTATATCTCTCCTTGGCATATACCCAAAAGATTCTCCAACATACAAGAAAGACGTATGCTCCACTATGTTCATAGCAGCCTTTTTTATAATAGCCAGAAACTGGAAAGAACCCAGATGCCCTTCAACAGAGGAATGGATACAGAAAATGTGGTACATCTACACAATGGAGTACTTCCAGCTATCAAAAGCAATGACTTCACAAATTTCAAAGGCAAATGGATTGAACTAGAAAGTATTATCCTGAGCGAGGTAACCCAATCACAGAAAAACATACATGGTATGTACTCACTGGTAAGTGGATATTAGTCCAAAAGCCCAAATCACTAAAGGTACAATACACAGACCACATGAAGCTGAAGCAGAAGGATGACCAAAGTGCAGATACATCACTCCTTCTTAAAAGGGAGAAGAAAAATATTCATAGGAGGGGATATGGAGGCAGAGTTTGGAGCTGTGACTGCAGGAGCGGCCATTCAGAGCCTGGTCCAAATGTTACACACACGGGGGTTGGGGATTTAGCTCAGTGGTAGAGCGCTTACCTAGCATGCGCAAGGCCCTGAGTTCGGTCCCCAGCTCTGAAAAAAAAAAGGAAAAACAAACAACAAAACAAATGTTACACACACACACACACACACACACACACACACACACACACACAGTCACCAAGACTAGATAAGATTGATGAAGCTAAGAAGGGCATGCTCACAGGAACTGGATATAGTTGTCTCTTGAGAGACACAGCCAGAACATGTCAAATACAGACGGAAATACTAGCAGCAAACCACTGAATTGAGAACGGCATCCCCTTTGGAGGAATTAGAGAATGGATTTAAAGAGCTGTAGGGGCTTGCAACCCCATAAGGACAATAATGCCAACCAACCATAACTCACAGGGACTAAACCACTAACCAAAGACTATTAATGGACTGACCCATGGTTCCAACTGAATATGTAGCAGAGGAAGGCCCTTGTTGGGCACCAGTGGAAGGAGAAGCCCTTGTTCTTGCGAAGGTTGGACCCCCAGTATAGGGGAATTTCAGGGGTCCAGGAAGGGGGACAGATAGGGAGGGGAATACCCTTATAGAAGAATTGGAGAGGGATGGGATAGGGAGCTTATGTCAGGGAAACCGGGAAAGGGAATAACATTTGAGATGTAAATTGAAAAAAAAATCCAATAAAAATTTTCATAATTAAAAAAAACAACCAGACTGATTATAAAATACATTTTATACAATGTAAGACTAGATAAATAAGTAATCTAGGACACATGCTTTGACATGACTATGGAATGAACTAACAGAATTTGCATTGTAAATTAATATTTTAAGACGGAGCTCTACAAGTCATTTCAGACCACAAGTCATTGTACTTCCAAAGCATCAAAAGCTGAGAGTCCTATCTTTGGTTCCTAGGACAAAGCAGCAAATAATGTCTTCATCATTTGTCCGAGGTTCATGTACGATCTACATCTTGCTAATTTTTGTGTTGTAACTTCACAGCAAGTGGAGAGGCTGTTGTTTTACCTCCTACGCACTATGTCTTGATGAGCCAAACAGCAGGTGACAAGCAAAGGTCCTACCAGGAAAGAATATAAATAGCTATACCATATGCCTTTCTAGCCACTATTAAGTTAAAAAAAATTGAAGTATGGTATAAATTTCTGTGCCTCCTAAATTAAATGGATGATTACTTGTGGAAAAGCAACTTGATTCATATAAAAATAGAGTAGTCTCTTAGATTATCCTGGAATGATATTTCTATATGTTTTCTGATAGATAATAGAAAGTGATGATATTGAAAGATATTTAAAACATTATTGTGGATAAAGGAGTATGGAATATGGTATTTTTAATAATTTAAGAAAATTTAGTGTGGACTACAATTGTAACCTTCTAAGCTGTTCTATAACATCTAATGTGTATATGGCATTTTCCAAATTTGTTTCATTTTATATGCTTTTTAGATTTTATGACAATATGTTATTGAATTAGTACCCAATTAAAATGAGAATTTGAAATGTTTGCCCACCAAATCTCAATTCTTATGTATTTGACAAAATTTTATTTTCTTTATGACCATTGATATGGTTATAAATAAATATAGAAATAAAATGAACTTTGTATGTACCAATTTAATGAAAATACTGTGTCCTGCTATGTTTTAGGCCTGTATTAGATTTAGTCATCATTGCCCTTTCTCTGCGACCCAATATTTGTGGTACAAATTCTAGGTTATTTTTTATTATATTTGTAATAGTATAAAAATTATACTATTAATGCATGTCAATACACATCAAAACAGCTTATATTTTTACATATTTAGGCTAACTTTTAAAAATAAACTTTGTAAATGATAGCTCCAAAATCAAACAACTTTTATTTCTTTCAGCCATTTAAGACAGCCTAGATACATTTTTGTGGCAACCTGTTGGCTTGATTCAGTCATGGAACGTTTTTTTAAAATAAATCCACAGAACTGTGTGTAAATAGTAATAAATTATCTTTTTATGACTTTCCCTTCATTTTATACAGTCATTAGAGAAGCCTGAATTTTTTTTAAAGGAGGCATCTTTTTTTTTTTGGTTATTTTTTATTTACATTTCAAATGTTATTCCCTTTCCTGGTTTCCTGTCCATAAGCCCCCTATTCCATCCCACCCTTCTTCTTATATGAGGGTGTTCCCCCCTCTCCCCAACCATACCCCTTCCAGCCCTGACATTCACCTACACTAGGGAGTCCATCCTTGGCAGGACCAAGGTCTTCTCCCAACAAGGACATCCTCAGCTACATATGCAACTGTAGCCATGGGTAGTGGTTTAGTCCTTAGAAGCTCTGGTTGGTTGGTATTGTTGTTATGGGGTGGCAAGCCCTTTCAGCTCATCAAATCTTTCTCTAAGTTCTCCAATAGGAACTCCAATCTCTGTTCAATGGTTTGCTGCTAGCATTTGCCTCTGTATTTGTCATGATCTGGCTGAGCCTTTCAGGAGAAAGCAATATCAGGGTCCTGCCTTCATGCACTTCTTGGCATCAGCAGTATTGTCTAGGTTTGATGGCTGTATACATATGGGCTGGGTCCCCATTTGGGGCAGTCTCTGAATGGTCATTCCTTCATTCTCTGCTTCAAACTTGGTCCTCATAACCCTTCCTATGAATATTTTCCCCCTTTTAAGTAGAACTGAAGCATCTGCACATTGGTCTTCCTTCTTCTTGAGCATGAATGTGGTCTGTGGACTGTATCTTGGGTAATTCGAGCTTTTGGGCAAATGTCCACTTAACAGTGAGTGCATACTATGTGTGCTTACTGTGACTATAACTCAGGATGACATTTTCTAGTTCCATCCATTTGCCTATGAGTTTCAAGAAGTTATTGTTTTTGATAGCTGAGTAGTACTCCACTGTGTAGATGTACCACATTTTCTGTATCCTTTCCTCTGTTGAAGGACATCTGGGTTCTTTCCAGCTTCTGGCTATTATAAATAAGGCTGCGATGAACATAGTGGAGCATTTATCCTTGTTATATGTTGGAGCATCATTTGGATATATGCTCAGGAGTGGGATAGCTGGGTCCTCAGATAGTACTATCTCTAATTTTCTAAGGAAACTCCACACTGATTTCCAGAGTGGTTGGTTGTACCAGTTTGCAATCCCACTGACAATGAAGGAGTGTTCTTTTTCCACACATCTTTGCCAGCATCTGTTGTCATCTGAGGGTTTTTTTGTTTGTTTTGTTTTATTTTTTCTTTTATTGGATATTTTTATTTACATTTCAAATGTCATTCCCTTTCCCAGTTTCCCTGACATAAGTCCCCTATCCCATAGCCCTCCCCTTCTTCTATAAGAGTTTTCCCCTCCCCATCTGCCCCCCTTCCTAGAACCCAGACATTCCCTTCACTGGGGGTTCCAGCCAAGACAGGGCCAAGGGCTTCTTCTTCCACTGGTACCCAACAAGATCTTGTTCTGCTACGTATGTAGTTGGAGCCTTGGGTCAGTCCATGTAAAATCTTTGGGTAGTGCTTTAGTCACTGGGATCTCTAGTTGGTTGGCATTGTTGTTCTTATGAGATCACAAACTCCTTCAACTCTTTCAATGCTTCCTCTAATTCCCACCCAAGGGGATCCTGTTCTCAGTTCAGTGGTTTGCTGCTAACACTGACCTCTGTATTGGACAAGTTCTGGATGTGTCTCTCAGGAGAGTTCTATATCCGGTACCTTTCAGCATGCACGTTTTAGCTTCATACATCTTACCTAGTTTGGTGGCTGTATATATATGGACCACATGTGGGGCAGACTCTGCATGGCCGTTCCTTCAGTCGCTGCTCTAAACTTTGCTTCCATATCTCCTCCTATGGATATTTTTCCGCCTTTTAAGAAGAAGTGGGAGCATCCTCACAGTAGTCAGAATGGCTAAGATAAAAAAACTCAGGTGATAGCAGATGCTGGCGAGGATGTGGAGAAGGAGGAACACTCCTCTATTGTTGGTGGGATTGCAAACTGGTACAACCATTCTGGAAATCAGGCTGGAGGTTCCTCAGAAAATTGGACATAGTACTACCTTCAGCTCTTTCAATCCTATGTCTAATTCCTTTAACGGGGATCCCATTCTCAGTTCAATGGTTTGTTGCTCTGTATTTCACATGCTCTGGCTATGCCTCTCAAGAGCTAGCTATATCCAGTTCCTGTCAGCATGCACTTCTTAGATTCATCAATTTTATTTAGTTTTGGTGGCTGTACATATATATATACTGTATACCCATGAGGGACAGGCTCGGATTTGCCCTTTCTTTAGTCTCTGCTCTAAACTTTGCCTCCATATTTCCACCTATGAGTATTTTTTTTTTTTTTGGTTCTTTTTTTCGGAGCTGGGGACCGAACCCAGGGCCTTGCGCTTCCTAGGTAAGCGCTCTACCACTGAGCTAAATCCCCAGCCCCAGAGTATTTTTGCTCTTCCTTTTAAGAAAGAGTGAAGCATCTGCACTTTGGTTCTCCTTTTTCTTGAGCTTTATGTGTTCTGTGAATTGTATCTTGGATAATTCCAGCTTTGGGGCTAATATCCATCTATCAGTGAGTGCATACCATGTATGCTTTTCTGTGATTGGGTTACCTCACTCAGGATGATATTTTCTAGTTCCATCCATTTGTCTATGAATTTCAGGAAGTCATTATTTTTGATAGAAGAGTAGTATTCTATCGTGTAGATGTACCACTTTTCTGTATCCATTCCTCTGTTGAAAGGCATCTGGGCTCTTTCCAGCTTCTGGCTATTATAAATAAGGCTGCTATGAACATAGTTGAACATGTGTCCCTGTTCTTTGTTGCAGCATCTTTTGGGTATATGTCCAAGAGAGGTATAGCTAGGTACTCAGGTAGTGCAGTGTCCAATTCTGAGGAACCTCCAGACTCTTTTCCAGAGTGGTTGTACCAGTTTTCAACCCCAGCAGTAAAGGAGGAGTGTTCCCCATTCTCCAAATCCTTGCCAGCATATTTTATCACCTGAGTTTTGATCTTATCCATTCTTTCTGGTATGAGGTAGAATTTCAGGGTAGTTTTGATTTGCATATCCCAAATGAATAAGGATGTTGAGCATTTCTTTAGTTACTTCTCAGCCATTTGTTACTCCTCAGCATAGAATTCTTTGCTTAGCTCTGTATACCATTTTTTCATAGGCTTATTTAGCTCTCTTGAGTCTAACTTCCTGAGTTCTTTGTATATTTTCTATATTAGCCCTCTATCAGATGTAGGATTGGTAAAAAGCGATCTTTTCCCAATCTGTTGGTTGCTGTTTTGTCCTAAAGACAGTGTCCTTTGCCTTTCAGAAGCTTTGCAGTTTTGTGAGGTCCCATTTGTCAATTCTTGATCTTACAGCATAAGACATTTTTTTCGGGGGATTT
Organism: Rattus norvegicus; assembly: GCF_021556685.1. Taxonomy (NCBI): domain Eukaryota; kingdom Metazoa; phylum Chordata; class Mammalia; order Rodentia; family Muridae; genus Rattus; species Rattus norvegicus. The sequence continues at coordinate 35,486,426 of NC_141553.1, forward strand.
TCCCCGTTTCCATGTGATGAAGACTCTTCCCCATTTTTTCTTCTATTAGCTTCAGTGTATATGGTTTGATGTGTAGGTCCTTGATCCACTTATACTTCAACTTTGTACTGAATGATAACAATGGATCGATTTAGATTCTTGCACATGCTGACTGGAACCTGCACCATTTGTTGAAAATGCTATTTCTTTTCCATTGGATGGTTTTAGTTCCTTTGTCAAACATCAAGTGACTATAGGTTTGTGGCTTCATTTCTGGGTCTTCAATTCTATTTCACTGATCTACCTGCCTATCTCTATACCAATACCATACAGGTTTTATCCCTATTGCTCTGTAATACTGGTTGAGGTCAAGGATGGTGTTTCCACCAAAATCTCTTTTATTGTTGATGACAGTTTTCGTTATCCTGTTTTTGTTTTTTGTTGTTGTTGTTGTTTGAAATTATTTTGCCAACTGCTCTTTCTAACTCTGTGAAGAATTGAGTTGGAATTTTGATGGAGATTGCACTGAATCTGTAGATTGCTTTTGGTGAAATGTCCATTTTTACCATGTTGATCCTACCAATCCATAAGCATGGTAGATCTTTCCATTTTCTGAGATCTTCTTCAACTTCTTTCTTCAGAGACTGAAAGTTCTTTTCATACAGATATTTCACTTGCTTGGTTAGAGTCACACACAAGTTTTTATGTTATTTGTGACTATTGTGAAGGGTGTCATTTCCCTAATTTCCTTCTCATTCTGTTTATCCTTTTGAGTAGAGGAAGGCTACTCATTTGAGTTAATTTTACACCCAGCCACTTTGCTGAAGTTGTTTATCAAGCTTAGTAGTTCTCTGGTGGAACTTTTGGGGCCACTTAAATATACTGTCATATCATCTGCAAATAGTGATATTTTGACTTTTTCCTTTCCAATTTGTATCTCCTTTGACCTCCTTTTGTTGTCTGGTTGCTCTGGCTAGGACTTCAAGTGCTATATTGAATACGTAGGGTGAGAGTGGGCAGCACTGATTTTAGTGGCATTTCTTCAAGTTTCTCTCCATTTGGTTTAATATTATCTGCTGGTTTTCTGTATATTGCTTTTACTATGTTTAGATGTGGGCCTTGAATACCTGATCTTTCCAGGATTTTTACTTTATGAAGGGGTGTTGAACTTTTTGCAAATGCTTCCTCAGCATCTAATGAAAAGATCATGTATTTTGTTCTATGAGTTTGCTTATATAGTGGATTATATTGATGGATTTATGTATATTGAACCATCCCTGCATCCCTGGGATAAAGTCTATTTGATCATGATGGATGATCATTTTGATGTGTTCTTGGATTCAGTTTGTGAGAATTTTATTGAGTGTGTTTGTGTTGATACTCATGAGGGAAATTGGTCTGATGTTCTCTTTCTTTGTTGGGTCTTTGTGTGGTTTAGTTACACGTGTAATTATGGCTTCATGGAAGGAATTTGGTAATGTTCCTTCTTATTCTCTTTTTTGGACTAGTGTGGCCAAAATTGGTATAAGGACTTCTATGAAGGTGTGATAGAATTCTGCACTAGACACATTGTGTCCCGGGTTTGTTTGTTTGTTTGTTCATTTGTTTTCATTGAGAGAATTTTGATAATTGGAGAAACCTGATTCTTAAATCTATTAGTTAAAAGAGATTTTTTTCCTTTATTTTTTTAATCATGAAAATAATTCAGGATGTGTTGGTCACTCAGACCAGTTTGATAACAATTTTGTGAATACAAATCCCTTTTTCTCTGGAATATATTATCTGCTATCTTAGCTATCTGAGCAAAAGAAAGTCCACATTACAAAAATACCCATAAATTGTTAATAAGTTGTGAGTTTCCATTCAACGTGTTTCCAAAGCCTCACAAATGAGCACATATGTCATTTACCTCAGTATTGTTTCAACAGAGGAAGAACCAAAATCTTTAGAAAGAAGCTGTAATTTGAAAGTTTTATTCATCTCCCTAAGACACGCTGTAGGCATTTGCAAGTATAATTTCCCCTTTTCTTGTATTGAAAACCATATTTAACCAAAGAAACACTGTTTTCCAAAGATTTTAAATAGATGCTCTTAAGTATGATTCATACTTAGATATGTATTTTTAAAAATACATTCAATCACCAAAATGCTTTTATTAGGTAATGTAGACTACACTTCCTTTGCAGGGTGACAATGACCTTTATTATTCATTTTACAAGTAGGAGTTGATATATCAGTATGTAGGCTAACTTACCTGACAAAAATCTGACTAAGAAATAAGAGATCTAGAACATGCATATGCATATTACACAGGGACACAAAACAATATGTGATAAGAATATCCTTCATTTCTTCCTTAGTGACAAGTGCTTCTCACTGTTTTGCATCTTGCAGTGTGTTTTACATGCTTACTATTTTTGGTTACTTGTAAATGAGTTTGCATTTTCCTTTGGCTAGATACTATAAATATTGTTGCTTGTAAGATATATAATATATGTTTGTATACTTGAGCTTTCTCCTGGCACCATGTTAAGGCCTCAGAAAGCTAGTTTTTACTTTATGCAGATTGCTTTTAAGACATTTTAAAACAGTTTTTACTCTAATCCCCACTCTACATCCAAAACTACATCTCTTCCCTTCTCTTCCCCTCCCCTCCCTTCTTTCTCTTCTCTTCTTTTTTCCTCCTTTCCCCTCCCCTCCACTTCTTTCCTGTCCTTTCCTGTCTTGCCAAAAGTAAATTTTCTCACATGCATTCACAAAACAATAATCTTCAAGTATTCCAAGTATCTGGGACAGTATTCACAAAGATCTTCAGAACTCAGTTTAATAGTATTTTGTTCTCTCCAGCTCTGCAAACTTCAGCACCTTTCTCTGGCTAGTCAGTCCTGCTTCCTTCAGACAGCTGTCTGTCTTTTCCTGGTGTGTGTGTGTGTGTTTTTTTTTTTTTTTTTTTTTTAATGAACTCTGAGATGGAGATGTGATCAGGGCCTCCATTCAAGGCCTTCATAAGTTAATCATGCTTGCTTCCTATTTTATAATAATTACTGTTTTGTCATCTGACATTCACAGTCTTACATATCATCATTTTTTCTGCTGTCTTTGTTTTGGCCTTTGACTTCTTTCACGAAGGTACATATATTCTGTTTATTTATCGTTTATTGGTTTCAGATGTTCTTTATATGTTTATCTGGGTGCTTTTGAAAATTATCTCTTTTGCTTTGCTTTTCTCAAATTTAAAAAAAATAATTAGGTGTTGATCTTTTTTCCTATTATTCCAAAATTATATCTTTCTTGTCTTTTCTTTTTTTAATTGGGTATTTTATTTATTTGCATGTCAAATGTTATCACCTTTCCTGGTTTCCCCTCTGGAAAGACCCTATCCCATCTCCCCCTCCCCCTGCTTCTGTGAGAGTGCTCCCCCACCTACCCAGGCACTCCCACCTCAGCCTCCTGCTGTGGCATCCCCTTACACTGGGGCATAGAGCCTACTGTCCCAGGACCAAGGGCATCTCTTCCCACTGATGTGCAAAAACGCCATTCTCTGCTACATATGTATCTGGAGCCATAGGTCCCTCCATGTTTACTCTTTGGTTGCTGGTCTAGTCTTTCCTGTGAAAAATTTCTCTCTTATATTTTGTAAATAAGGCAGAATCATTTTGTAGAAATAAGAAGAATGCTTTAGAGTATCTGTGACATGGTAGGTTGTACTCATAATCATGAACACAGAATTGTATGTTAAAATTAGTTGTATCCTACAATAACGCATCATCCTGGTGCTAAAACGTAGGTAAAGAACCAAGGATTTTACCAAATATTTGATTATTTTTGACATGCTATTTACTTATTGGGTTTCCTAGAAAGCATAGATTGTCTCATATGCTTCTGTTAGTCAAGTGTTGTGGATTTGGTTTGTTGCTCGTATTATAGTAATTGGATTCCCCAAATTACATGGAAATTCAGATCTCTGATCCTGGGAGTCCCTACCCACTGTTGACTTTGATTGGTAAATAAAGTTGCTGTTGGCCAATGGATTGGCAGGGAGACAGAGGCAATATTTTAGATTACGTGGGCACAGGAACCAAAGGAAGAAGAAGGATTAAGTACGGCCATGCTGGGGAAGCAAGAAGATCAAGCTTGAGAGATGCTGCGGAAGAGAAAGCATACAATTACGTAAGAGCCAGGGGCAGAGCAGCCCCGGCCCCTCACTCCCCCATATGGGTCTATGGTAGCAAAGTTGGAATATAGATTTAAGTAAATAAAAATTTAGGAGTGTTGGAAGGGAGGTGTTAGCTATGTGGAAGTTTGGGAGAGGCCAAACCACCAAACAATTGTGCTGTTTAAGGCATATTAAAATATGTGTGTGTGTGTGTGTGTGTGTGTGTGTGCGCGCGCACGCACGCGCGTGCGTGTGTGTGCATGTGCGTCTTTCATTAGAGAATCCAGAGTATTGTGGCAGTAGTGAGGAATTGGGGCCACCAGGGAGATTAGAGTGGATTACACAACTATGGCTGCAATCAAGAATCTTTTATACATAAAGTACTCCAAAGTCACTAGACATAAAGAACATATCACTACTGTAAATTTACTTAACTAATTTTATGTACATTAAAAACCACCTAATAAAGTAGGTCAAGATTGAAGATTATTTACATGTCCATTGAATTTATGTATTTCAAATATACGTGTTTGTAGCCCTAGGCACATGTGTAGCAGAGGACTGCGTGGTACGGCCTCAGTAAGAGAGAGGATGTGCTTAATCCTGTAGAAACTTGATGCTCAAGGGATGAGGGATGCTGTTAGGGGTGAGGTGAGGGATGGGTGGGCAGGTGGGAGAGTACCCTGTCAGAGGATGGGTGGTGTTGGGGATGGGGTGAAGAACTCGGGAAAGGGAGACAATTTCTGGAATATAAATAAATAAAATAATTTAATGCAAAAGATAAAAACTAATATATATACATATATTCATATTTATATGACAACAATTAAAGAATAAAAAAACATATAAAAGAAAGTTTCATACTCAGATTTCATAAAACATTTATCAGGGGTCTGGGTATTGAGGATTGTTATCATCTTTTGAGTCTGAGCCACACATGGTTAAGTCTGTCGGTTTTCATCTCTCTGTGTTCTGAGCTCAGCTCCTTATTCAATAGGCCTGGCTACTGGTAACTTTCAGCCTGTATAGCCTTCATATGGCATGGAGGATGTGCATGCCAACAGGTCGCAATTCTTGACTTTATATTTACAACAATATTGTGAGGATGGCTATGATGTCTTCCCTGAGGTCTTTTGAGATCACCACATACTAACTTCTCTTTCTGTAATTGCCGTAGTGGCTATTCTTTCTAAAACCAGTTATCAGGAATGATGGATGGAAACAGGTAAAACCTGAGTGAACAGATTATCCATATCCCCTTTCCTTCCTTTCCCAAAGGTTATCAATGTGTAGAAGGAAAACATTTAAGATATACATGCTTAGAATATTTATCACTCTTCTTCAACATTATAATATTCTACATGGTAAATTTAACATAATTATACAGAGAATTATTGCTTTTATGTTTCTCTGTGGCCCAAAAAGAAACCACTTATTTTATTCTCATGGTCAATAAAGCATAGTAATTGCTTTTAGGGGAAGGTATGAAAACCTATTTCTCCAATGGCCCAGAACATGATTTAGCATCACTAATAATAATGTAACTAATTCTACATGAAAAGCATTAGAAAGCTGTGGAAGCAAAACAAACTAAGTTATTTTAAGGCATACTTACTGCATCTGCTGTGATGCTATAAGAATTAATAGAGTCACTGGCATTTTTAGCCAAGAAAGGCACATTTGATAATAGGATAAGAGACATGGACATGTTAACAGATATAAATCTCTCAAAAACCCATATATTAAGGGAATGAGGGACTGTACAGTGAAGAGAGAGAAAGGTGACATAACAGGTATTAATATTTTCATAGCAGGTAGATGAATAGTGTATGAAACATCCTACCTATATGCACTTTTCATGTTAAACATGTCTATAAAATACAGAGAATGTTGAAATGCAAATAGAAAACAAGTAAAATAAAATATAAATGTTATATCTGAGTTATGTTAATACTAAGGATTGAAAGATGTCTCAGTATTTAAAAGTCCATTTGGCTAATGTATCTTTGCATTAGAGCTAATTAGAAGAATAAATTATACCATCAAATAAACTGATGAAGAAAGGCTAGATTCATGAACACTACAAGAAGTGAAAGGTTAAGAGGGACCATATTGTGGAGAAAGAAAAATAACTTCCTTTGGAGACATTAGCATTGGGATGCATGATGAATTATTTTGAAAAGACAAAAGTATTAAGCTTTTAAATGAAAAATGTGTGCTTTCAAGTATAACATAAATTAAGGTCAACTTTAGTAATTAGCAATTTGCCTTTCCCTAAGCAATTATTCTTCTCATCTGAATTTTCAAACTTTTATTTCATTAGAGGTCAGCAAAATATTGAATACTTATAAAAGTCTTCTATTTTAATGAGTCCTTGCATCTTCTCTTTTCTTTCTATATGTCTCTGTTGAGTTTGATCTAATTTGTTAGTGGCTTGACCATTTATGTTTTTAGAGGCTCAGGTTTCTAAAAATATAATAACTAAATTTGTTTACTAGATAATAATAATGTTTCATATTTATTATTACTTTATTATTATATTCAACATTGCTTTATCGTTCCTTGTCTTTTTATAATAATTATTGACTAGAGAGGGTTCAGTTATTTTCATTCTTCATTTTTGTTGATGAAAGTGTTTATTACAATAGATCAATTTCTTGTCTCCTCTTTTCTTGTATCACATAAATTTCTTGTCACTCAGTTTGTATTAAAATCATCTTCATGCATCAGTTCCTGTTTCCTTTATAGTCAGAAGATGTTTAATGGGTCTATAAGCTTCTAGGTAGAAGGATATTTCTACTCCTTCTTGAATATGAGTAAATTCTAGCTTTATTTTATTTTTATACAAATGTCTTGGAAATGAAATGGTGAAGTGTGTGCGTGTGTGTGTGTGTGCGTGTGTGCGTGTGTGTGTGTGTGTGTGTGTGTGAGAGAGAGAGAGAGAGAGAGTGAGAGAGAATGTATGTGTGTGTGTGTGTGTCTGAGTGTGTGTGTATCAATAATTGAAGAAATAGAGACCACCAAATCAAATGGGGAGGTGATAGATGGGAAGAATTTGATAAAGGAAAAGGAAAGGGGAAATTATGTAATTATATTATGATTTCATAAAATTAGAGAAAGTGTGTGCTACAAAGCTAATAAAGAACACGAGGGTATTAGGAAAACATTTCAACCATATTCAGCCATAAACAATAGTGATATTCTTCTATTTATAGAATATATATGAAAATTTAGGACTTTTTGCTAACTAAAACGAACCAGGCAGAGAAGGAAAAATAATGCCAGTTTCATTGTGTATGGAACTTGCAAACATAAAAAATTCAGGTCATAGAATAGTGACAAATGTCCTCTCAGAGGCAGAGATGAAGGAATACCCTGATATTTCAGAGAAACTGTTTAGCATGTTAGTGAGTTAGAAGAAATGGGGTTCTGTTTTACAATGTACTCTCTATAGTTAGCAATAAGGTAGTGTGTACTTGAAAATTGCCAAGACAGTGTTTTCCATGTTCCTGCCGAAAATATGGTATGTGAGTTGATGGGTTAACTTATTAGCTTGTCTTATAACTATACTCTCCTAGACCATAAATATGTAATATTGTCTTATAATTCACAAAATTAGAAGCTGGAAAGATGGCTTAGGAGGTAAAATCAGTAATTGGCAAGACTGACTACTTGAGTCAGACTGACAGAACCCACACAAGGTGGAAGGAGAGAACTGATTCACCAAAGATATCCTGTATCCTCCACATGTGCACTGTAGCATGCATTCATACCGTACCCATGCATACTAATAATATGCAAATACACTAAATTTAAAGATGCTTTAACTTTTAAAAATGAGCTAGGCAATGGTAGTGGTGCATGTTTTTAATTCCATCCCTCAAAGGCAGAGGCAGGGAGAATTCTATAGGTTTGAGGCCAACCTGATCTACAAAGCAAGCTCCAGGAGAGCCAATGTTACAATGAGAAATACTGTCCCCACAAAATTAAAAAAAAATGGTTGTTTAAAACTATTTGGGAGTGATCTGAGAAATGATCATAGTTTTGTATTTAATTATGATATGTAGACTTAAACCTGCATGTGGAGGGCCGTCCTCACATTCTCCATTGTAAGATGGCGCCGATATCCGGCAGGATGCACCTAATAAAAGGGCAATACGCAAGTGCCTGGTAAATTCCTCACTCAGGGGGACACGTATGCTGTGGTACGTCATCTGGCACATCTGGCAGCGACCAGCCAGAGAGTGACACGTCCGAGGTGAGGATAGTTTCCTATATAAGGGATGGTCTTTCCCTCACTCGGGGTCTCCGTATTGTAAGCTTGTGCTCTCGCTCTCAAGATGCATTAAAGCTATTTCTGCAGAAGGATCCTTTGTGTCCTGCGACATTCTTGCTGGCGAGACGTAGCGTGGGACATTTGGTGCCAGAAACGCGGGAAAAAGACCTCATCAGCACCTCCGGAGACCCCTTGGTGACAAGGAGGATTCAGAACTGCAGGTAAAAAAAAACTACGTTCAGAGAGGCATGCCTTTCTTGGATTTTGGTCTGGGGTTGTCTCCGCCTTGGGAAGGATTTGTTGAGGCTATGGTATTTGTTCTCGGAGCCACTCTACTCTTTCTTATTATTATGTACTGTTTTCACCGTTCCGCTGCTAAAAGGACAGCAGCTGGAGGCGCGTCTCAGTCTCTCGTAAATAAGTGAGCTTCGCGCAACTCCCCTTTACTGTTGGGGAGCAGGGAAGTGATAGCACCGCCCGGGAAGTGCGCGTAAGACTCCCGTATATAAGAGAGCGGCGTGTCTGTTTCTACTCACGCCTTGTCAGACGGACGTAGATAAGCCGCTGGGCATTCTTGGTCCCTCATGGGATCCTCACAGTCTGTGATCACGGCTCTGGAAACGGTGCTAAAGCAGAGGGACATTAAAATTGGAGGAAGAACACTTAAAAACTTTGTGAAAGACGTGGACAGGGTGGCTCCGTGGTTTGCCTGCTCAAGCTCGTTTACAATTGCCTCATGGGACAAACTTGGAAGGGACCTAGACAGAAAATTGGCGGAGAAAGATCTGCGTCTAGGAACTAAAGCCTTATGGAAACTAGTCAAAAATTGCTTAGCAGATGAAGTGTGCAAGGCAGCAGTTGTAGGAGGGCAGACCACACTTGAAATATTTCGAGAAAGTATGTCAGAAACTGAACATAGTGAGAGATTAGACGCGCGTAAGAAAAAGGACGTCCTGAGAAAGAAAAAGAGCCCTCCCATTAAGTCCGCGGATAAGGGAGTGTTAAAGCTTTCAGATTCCGGCACTTCCCTCTCTACACAGCAACCGGGAGGGGGAGCCAGCATATACCCTGTGAAAGAGGTAGAAGCCCTGAACCTCGACAGTTCTGATAGCTCTGAGAATGGAATCTTAGATTCAGAGGAGGAGGCCGAGTTAGATGAGGAAGCAGCTAGATATGAGGAAGAGAAATATCACCCCGAGGAACAAAAGAAAGGTAATAAAAAGCTTCTGCCGCGGCAGTCGCCAACCGCACCCCCTCCGTATGAGGCGCGCTCTTGCGCATTCTCTTTAGTCCCCATAGGGTGAGAAGGAAGCTGCAGTTGACGTTCCCGGTCTTTGAAACGCAGGAGGGTGAGCGGGTTCATGCCCCAGTCGAATATAACCAAATAAAAGAGCTGGCGGAGTCTGTCAGAAAGTACGGAGTTACAGCCAATTTCACCCTAACCATTCTTGAAAGGCTGGCCCTAAATTATTTGACACCCGCCGATTGGCAGATGATTGCAAAAGCGACCCTTGTGAACATGGGCCAATATATGGAATGGAAAGCGCTTTGGTATGAGGCGGCTCAAACACAGGCCAGAGCTAATGCCACGGCGTTAACGCCTGAGCAGCGAGAATGGACGTTTGAACTCTTGACAAGACAGGGTCGCTTCGCAGCAGACCAAGCTAATTACCATTGGGGTGCTTATATTCAAGTCTCCAGCTCGGCCATTAAGGCCTGGAAGGCACTCACTAGGAAAGGCGGGGCCGATAATCAACTTACTCGTATCATCCAGGGACCTCAGGAACCGTTCTCAGACTTCGTAGCCAGAATGACAGAAACTGCTGGACGAATATTTGGTGATGCGGAGCAAGCAGCACCGCTCATAGAACAGCTCGTTTACGAGCAAGCCACCCAGGAATGCCGGGCGGCTATAGCACCGAGAAAAAACAAAGGATTACAGGACTGGCTCAGAGTCTGCAGAGAACTCGGCGGGCCTCTTACTAACGCAGGCTTGGCTGCCGCCATTCTCCAGTCCCGGCAACGCCCCCTTAAAGGGACAGATACAAGATCATGTTTTCGATGTGGAAAAATGGGCCATTTAAAAAGAGACTGTAGGATAACCAAGGGAGACAGGAGGCCTGCAACTATCTGTGCCCGATGTGGCAAGGGCTACCATAGGCCTGATCAGTGCCGCTCAGTGAGGGATATTAAGGGAAAATTACTCCCTCCCTTGGAAGCTAAGCCTAATGAGATGTCAAAAAACGGATCGTTGGGCCCCCGGTCCCAGGGCCCTCAAAGATATGGGAACCGCTTTCAGAAAGCCATGACCCTGACAGAGGAGACTCCCCAAGAGGTGACACAAAATTGGACCTGTGTGCCGCCTCCGACTTCTTTCTAATGCCCCAGATGGGCATTCAGCCAATTCCTGCTCAGACTGTGGGGCCTTTGCCCCCAGGAACCATAGGCCTTGTCGTTGGGAGAGGATCTCTCGCCCTACAAGGACTGATAGTCCATCCAGGCCTTGTTGAAGCTCACCACTCTCTTGATATTCAGATTCTTTGTTCAAGTCCCGATGGGGTTTTTTCCATAAGTGAAGGAGATAGAATAGCACAGTTATTACTCCTTCCGTGCTCCCAAACCACAATACAGGATACCAAGGGGCCCATGGGGTCCACTGGTAATGATTTGGCATATTTGGTGGTTCATCTTAACAACCGCCCAAAATTGAGCTTAGAAATTAATGGAAAGAAATTTGAAGGCATTCTGGATACTGGGGCTGATAAAAGTATAATTTCCTCAAAATGGTGGCCTCAATCATGGCCTACCATAAGATCTTCTCACTCACTACAAGGCTTAGGCTACCAGTCGTGCCCTAAAATCAGCTCTGCCACTCTAACTTGGACGACTGTCGATGGCCGACAGGGACAATTTGTTCCCTATGTACTTCCCCTACCTGTTAATCTTTGGGAGAGAGATGTTATGCAGACCATGGGACTAACCTTATCTAACGAATACCCCCCACAAGTGGCCCACATGATGTCAAGGATGGGCTATAAGGAAGGGAAAGGCCTAGGGCGATTAGAACAGGGCTGTCTCACGCCCATTGAACCAGTCGCAAACCCCCATAAACAAGGCCTGGGTTTTTCCTAGGTGCCATTGAGGGTTCTATGCCCATACCCTGGCTTACAGAGGAAGCTATATGGGTTCCTCAATGGCATCTATCCTCTGAAAAATTAGAAGCTGCCACTAAATTGGTTAATGAACAATTGCAGCTTGGTCATTTAGAACCGTCCATTTCACCATGGAATACTCCTATTTTTGTGATAAAGAAAAAATCAGGAAAATGGAGACTTCTCCATGATTTGAGAGCCATTAATGCACAGATGCGTTTATTTGGCTCGATCCAACGAGGCCTACCCTTACTCTCTGCCTTACCTAAGCAATGGAAGATAATAATTATAGACATTAAGGATTGTTTCTTTTCCATCCCCTTGTGTCCACAGGACAGACAGAGGTTTGCATTTACTATACCAGCTACTAATCATCTTGAACCTGATAAGAGATTTCAGTGGAAGGTCCTACCTCAAGGCATGGCCAATAGCCCCACTATTTGTCAGCTATATGTGCAACGAGCCCTTGAACATATAAGGAAGCAATTTCCATCTTTGCTTCTGGCTCATTACATGGATGACATTTTAATATGTGATAAAGATTTAACAACCTTACAGACCTCATATCCCATCTTAATCAAAACATTGGGACGATGGGGACTACAAGTCGCTGTAGAAAAGGTTCAAATTGCAGAAATTGGCTCATTTCTGGGACCGGTCATTTATCCTGAAAAAATAGTTCCCCAGAAATTAGAGATTCGCAGAGATGATTTGCATTCCTTAAATGATTTCCAAAAGTTATTGGGAGATATAAATTGGCTGAGACCATTTTTAAAGATTTCCTCTGCTGAGTTGAAGCCCTTATTTGATATTTTGGAAGGGGACTCTCATATCTCCTCTCCGAGAGCATTGACCCCAGCCGCAAACCGGGCCTTACAAGTTGTAGAAAAGGCCTTACAGGATGCTCAATTGCAGCGCATTGATGAAACCAAACTTTTTGATTTGTGCGTTTTCAAAACTATGCAATTACCAACAGCTGTCTTGTGGCAGAATGGGCCTTTATTATGGATCCATCCCAATGCATCTCCTGCTAAGATTATTGACTGATATCCTGATGTGGTCGCTCAGCTTGCACTCCGCGGGTTGAAGGCAGCTATTACTCATTTTGGGAAAGAACCCAAAACTTTGATAGTACCATATACAGCCATTCAGGTTCAAACATTAGCTGCTACCTCAAATGCTTGGGCAGTGTTAGTTACTTCCTTTGCTGGACAGATAGATAATCATTATCCTAAACCCCCCTATTATGTTTTGCTAGATCACAACCTGTTGTTTTCCCTCGCGTCACATCCCACAGACCATTAAAAGAAGGGATAACAGTGTATACGGATGGGTCAAAAACAGGGGTGGGAGCATATGTGGTAAATTCCCAAGTGTTCTCACGACAATATTTTGAAACCTCACCCCAAGTGGTAGAATGCCTAGTGGTTATGGAGGTCCTTGAAAAATTCCAGATGCCTCTAAATATTGTTTCAGATTCCTCCTATGTGGTCAATGCTGTTAATATCCTTGAAACCGCCGGCGTAATTAAGACAACTAGCAAGGTAGCAGAGATTTTCCAAAAAATCCAAATTATTTTAATAAATAGGAGATACCCTGTATATATTACTCATATACGGGCCCATTCTGGACTCCCTGGTCCAATGAGTTCAGGGAATGATTTGGCTGACAAAGCCACAAAAATGATAGCTGTGGCCCTGGCCTCTCCTCTAGAGGCCGCTAAAACCTTTCATGGCAATTTCCATGTTACCTCGGAAACTTTACGCCGCCGCTTCTCTATAACTAGAAAAGAGGCACATGATATAGTCACCCAGTGCCAACAGTGCTGCCAGTTCCTCCCAGTTCCTCACATCGGGGTCAACCCGAGAGGAATACAGCCATTGCAAATCTGGCAAATGGATGTTACTCATAATTCTACTTTTGGAAAATAACAGTATGTGCATGTATCTATAGATACATGTTCTGGCATTCTACATGCTACCCCACTTACAGGAGAAAAAACAACACATGTCATTCAGCACTGCCTTGAAGCATGGAGTGCTTGGGGAAAGCCAAGATGTGTAAAAACTGACAATGGCCCTGCCTATACATCTCAAAAATTCCGTCAGTTTTGTGCTCAGATGCAAGTTACCCATCTGACGGGCCTGCCCTACAACCCTCAAGGACAGGGAATCATAGAGCGCGCTCATCGGACGCTCAAATCATATTTAATAAAACAAAGAGGGGGAATTATGATAGAACTCCCCCCAACACCCCGAGTGGCCACTGCTTTGGCCCTTTTTACCTTAAATTTTTTAAATCTTGATGAAGCTGGGCAAACAGCGGCTGAGCGACATTGCTCAGAGCCCAAAAGGACAAAAGAATTAGTTAAATGGAAGGATGTATTGACAAACGAATGGAAGGGCCCGGATCCTGTTTTGATAAGATCCAGGGGAGCTGTTTGTGTTTTTCCACAGGATAATGAAAATCCAGTTTGGGTTCCGGGACGACTTACTCGGAATATCAAGACAGAGGACCAAGAAGATGACAACTCTGGTGATCCTCATGCTGATCCAGGGAGTGCCAATAAAAGTGCAGAGCGATGGGGAATTATGTCAACCTTCCCCCTCCCGATGCCGGTGATGTATAATGCCCAAGTGTTTCCATGTTTCTTTACTACCAACAAAGAATTGGGACTAGCCTATTTACCACTAGATTCCCAAATAGAGCAAGTAAAAGAAAGTAGGATTATTCCCCTTAAGGGCAGCCTTTGTTTTGGCATATTCAACAAAATATCTTCTGATCTTCCTTGCATTATGTTGAGTAATCAATCTTCTGCTTGGTTAAGGGAGGCCACATGGGGAACTGGTGAGGAAGACATTGTGGCTAATGCCACAGTTCTCTATGGTTGGTGGCCTTACATTAACTCCTCCACCTGCCCTCTCCGTCAACCAAAGTTGGCACCCTTTTGTAGAGGGACCCAGGATGAAAAACTTACTTTGCCGTGGACTGGTTGCCAGTCCCAGGACTCTGCCTGGGCCGTCCAGAATTTTTTCTCCTTCTCCCCTGATTTGGGAGGCGGAGTGAACTTCACCACCATTGATCCTAGATGGTCCAATAATAATCCCTTTGATCAATGGATGCTTTGTGGCGTTAATGGTAGCTGCACTGATCTTACACCCATGGCGATGCTACTTGGAGGAAAGGGCGAAAAGGGACAGTTATCATTTTCCTGGACGGGGAATATCCACCCTTCAGCCTCTGTCTGGACAGCTACTCATATAAAATATAAACCTTACTGGAGCACGGGGTTTAACCCTGCTCCAGTTTGTGTCTGGCCGCCATTTGTGTGGATTATAAGTAATGCCACTAAAGTTTCTAAATTGAATTGTACAGACGGTTCATGTTTTTATGCCCTGTGTTGGGATGCTAGCCAATATCCCATAGCGGTAGTTACCCGTATGCCTTGCTTTATCCCGGTCCCTGTTGAGACTCCGGGGACCCTGACCTTATTTAGAGGAAAGAGAGATTTTGGCATTTCTGCGATCATTGTTGGCATTATTGCTACAACGGCAGTTGCTGCCTCAGTTACTGCTTCGGCATTGGCCTTGTCAAACACAGTACAGACAACCCAAACTATCAATGATTTATCGGCTACTGTCTCAGTGGCTCTGGACAGACAGGCCTCGGCTAATACTCAGATACAAGGAGGCCTCATGCTTGTTAACCAACATATAGATCTGGTCCAAGAGCAACTAGACATCCTATGGCAACTGGCCCAGCTTGGCTGTGAACTAAAGCTCCCTGGCCTTTGTGTCACGTCTATACAGTATGAACAATTTACCAAAGCTGCCAATTTGTCTAAAACCCTTTCACAGCATTTGTTACAGAATTGGACCTCGGATTTTGAACAGACGCTCAGGGAATTGAGAGCGGCCATCATTCAAGTAAACTCTACCCGACTGGATATGTCTTTGACAGAAGGATTGTCATCCTGGATCACCTCAGCAGTCTCTTATTTTAAGGAATGGGTGGGGGTGGGACTTTTTGGAGCAGTCCTCTGCTGCGGATTAGTGTTACTCCTCTGGTTGCTTTGCAAATTAAGATTTCAAACAAAGAGGGACAAAATTGTGATCGCCCAGGTGCTTATAGCCCTTGAACAAGGAGCGTCAGCCGATATTTGGTTAACCATGCTTAAGCAATAGGTCGCCGGCTGGACAGCTCTTGCACTCCTAGAACCTGGGTTCATTGCACAGGATTAGAGTGTCCGGCTTGAGCAGCCCATGAGGGATGACGAGCTTAGCATCGCACAGGGAAGCTCTACCAAACACGCGCCCTGGAAGGCATGTCATATTACATGAGGGTATCTGCCCCAGTTTTCCCTCCCTCGAAAAAATGGCAGTGCGACGGGTCGGGAGTGCCCTGGGTCTCAACAACAGCTTAAGGGTATCTCTCTTGTACAGGTTCGCCAACTTTGTGCGAGGATATGACCTCTGCCTTCACCCTCCTATTTATGGGTGTCCTATTTGCTTAAAAACAGATAAGGGGGAGATGTGGAGGGCCGTCCTCACATTCTCCATTGTAAGATGGCGCCGATATCCGGCAGGATGCACCTAATAAAAGGGCAATACGCAAACGCCTGGTAAATTCCTCACTCAGGGGGACACGTATGCTGTGGTGCGTCATCTGGCACATCTGGCAGCGACCAGCCAGAGAGTGACACGTCCGAGGCGAGGATAGTTTCCTATATAAGGGATGGTCTTTCCCTCACTCGGGGTCTCCGTATTGTAAGCTTGTGCTCTCGCTCTCAAGATGCATTAAAGCTATTTCTGCAGAAGGATCCTTTGTGTCCTGCGACATTCTTGCTGGCGAGACATAGCGTGGGACACCTGCATGCTTATGTTTCAAAATCTAGCATTTGGATAAGGAAGAGTTGTCAGTACAGCTAGATCAACACTGGGAATAATATCCAAGCCAAGCAATTCTTATGCTTCAGGAAAGGCTGGATGGATTACTCCGTGAATGCTTGGAACAGTATTGAAAATGATAACTATTTCCAGGTCTTATATTGGAAAGTTGTTTGTGCTTCAGTTTTAAATAGAGAAAGTCTTCCACATTTGGAACAGTTATATGAGAGACCCAGCTAATTCTTTGGAAGTATAAATACGTATCCATGAGCTGGATGTACTGGTATTACTGAGGCCTGAGCTTTATTGCTCTGACATGGCAATGTCCACAGAGGTTATGTTAGGTTCTTCCAAGTATGCAGAAAGTCAATTTAGAGCCTTGGTCCAGATGTAACCATTGACACTACCAGATAGGTGGAAGATTCATTTTTTCTGTTTCAGAGTAAGTAATTAGATAAATGATCACATCTATAATTCTCTCAAGGTTTAAGAAGAAAAAGGATCCTAGGGAAGGTGAGGATAATCCTCTCTTTTGCTATGTGTCATGCATTTCTATGCTTGAGTGGGTCAGAGCACATTACAGGAACATGAAGTATCTCTTAAGTAGGGACATTCTGTTTCAGCTCTAGGCCAGTGCATTAGGGTTTACCATGGCCTGCAGAAGCATTAATTAATTAAGGGGTACTGTCTTAATGGAATCAAAAGCCTTTTTATAATTTCTCATTTACAAAACCGCAATAAAAATGGTATTTTTATGACATTAAGACCTAAATTGCCATTCCCTTGATTACACTATTTTCTTGTAGGTTGATCAGAATAACTGAGACCAACTGAATAGAATGCTTTCTGAATACTTTGGTTAAATCTAACCTCTCTGACTGCGTCTAAAATTAAAATCTCATCCTTACTATTCCTTCCAGTGTATGACTTCGTTGAAGTTTGGCCAATATTGTATAAGCTTCTCCCAGGTTCCAAAAATATTTTAAATTTAATATTTTTATTTAATATTAAATTTTATATTTTTTAATATTTCTTTTTTATTCTTTTTGTAATAGTCTAACAATTTCAGGATCTGTAGAATTTTTGTTTTGTACCTGCCTTTGTGATTCACAGGAATCTGTTCTCTGGTCTTGGTAAAGCTCCTGGATGTGGACAGTTCAGATCAGCCCCAACGAAGTTGTTGTAAAGAGATCTGTTCTACATATTATTACTCCAACTGAATGGTGCACTTATTTTGTTATAGAAACCACTTCTCCAGTGTCCAAAGGTGCTGCATGGTGACTGCTCAGGTTGGTCACCTGATTTCTATGTCTATGTTGTCTATAAAGATACCTACCAAGACACATGTGACCTTTCTCTGAGCCATCTTTCTGAGTTGTGTCTCTGCTACTTTTAGCTAACAAGCAGTAGGATGAATACATGATTAGGTGGGCATGAACACTGGCTCAGTCATTGGGAGTGCAAGTGTGTGTCCATCTAGTGAAATGTGACAAGAGTGTGCATGACTCCTAAGCCCACAAATATAACAGGACAAGGTAGCATGAAATATATGAAAATATACAAGCTTAATACATAATGGAAGGAGATATTAGGAACATGAGACAAAAGGCTCTGTGTGTTAAAAGATGACTATCAAAAGCAGAGTTATTTATCATACTTATTCTGCCCAATAAATTGGCAATCACTACCACAGCTACCACAGGGGCCTGCTTATTTATAGTTTTTCTTTTTTACGAAAACACAAAGAACAAAAATAAAAAATTAATAGGTGAATGAAAAACAAGACCGCAAATCATGAAGAAAGAGAAAGTAACCTTAAAGAATTGAATAAAGTAGAAAAATCAACAGTGGAGGAAAGATATACATGGATCAGGCTGAAATACTGTTATTTGAAATTTTTCCTTCTTTGTGTGATTTTACTGTAACTTGGTACACAGTTCTCAAGCATTAACTCTGTAGATCACAATGGTCCAGAGAAGAAAAAATGTCAGATGTCGGGTTGGTGTGGAACTCATGTCAAACAAGCAAACAAACAAAAAACTAGATCAGCATCAAAATGCAAAACTGATATAGCATTTTTTAAGTTTGCCTAGACTGGGTGGATTTGTTAGCCCTTTCCATTTTATTTTATTTTATTTGATATATTTATTTATTTACATTTCAAATGTTATTTCCTTTCCCAGTTTCCTGACTATAAGCTCCCATCACATCCCATTTCTATTTCCCCTTCCCCAAAAGGGTATTCTGCCCAACCACTCCCTTCATGACCTCCCACCCCGACATTACCCTGCACTAGGCTGCAACCTTGGCAAGACCAAGGGCTTCTCCTTCCACTGGTGGCCAACAAGGCCATACTCTACTACATATGCAGTTGGAGCCATGGGTCAGTCCATGTGTAGTCATTGGGTAGTGGTTTAGTCCCTGGAAGCTCTAGTTGGTTGGCACTGTTGTTGTATGGGGTGGCAAGCCCCTTCAGCTCTTTCACTCCTTTCTCTAATTCCTATAACTGGGTTTCCATTTTCCGTTCAGTGGTTTCCTGCTAGCGTTCACTTCTGTATTTTATGTTCTCTGGTTCTGTCTATCAGGAGAGATCTATATCCGGTTCCTGTCAGCATGTACTTCTTAGCTTCATCATCTTATATATAGTTTTGGTGGCTGTATATATGAGCCACATGTGGGGCAGGCTCTGAACGGCCATTCCTTCAGGCTCTGCTCTAAAATTTGCCTCCATATCCCCTCCTGTGGATATTTATGTTCCCGTTTTTAAGAAGGATTGAAGCATATGAATTTTGGTTATCCTTCTTCTGGAGCTAAATATGGTCTGTGTATTGCATCTTGAGTAATTCGAGCTTTGGGGTTAATATCCATTATCAGTGTGTGCACACAATGTGTGTTTTTCTGTGATTGGGTTACCTCACTCAGGATATTTTCTAGTTCGATCCATTTGCCTATGAATTTCATAAAGTCATTGTTTTTGATAGCTGAGTAGTACTCCATTGTGTAGATGTACCACATTTTCTGTAGCTATTCCTCTGTTGAAGGGCATCTGGGTTCTTTCCAGCTTCTGGCTATTATAAATAAGGCTGCTATGAACAGAGTGGAGCATGTGTCTCTGTTGCATGTTGGAGCATCTTTTGAGTATATGCCCATGAGAGGTATAGCTGGGTCCTCTGGTAGTGGAATGTCCAATTTTCTGAGGAAACTCCACACTGATTTCCAGAATGGTTATAACTGTTTGCAATCCCACCAACAATGGAGGAGTTTCTCTTTATCCACATCCTTGCCAGCATCTGTTGTCACCTAAGTTTTAATCTTAGCCATTCTGACTGGTATGAGCTGGAATCTAAGGGTTGTTTTGATTTGCATTTCCCTGATGACTAAGGATGGTGAACATTTCTTTAGTTGATTCTAAGCGAATCGATAATCCTCAGCTGAGAAAGTTTGTTTAGCTCTGTACCCCATATTTAACAAGGTTATTTGGCTTTCTGAAGTCTATCTTTCTCAGTTCTTTGTATATTTTGGATATTAGTGCTCTATCAGATGTAGGATTGGTAAAGAGCAATCCTTTCCCAATCTGTTGTTTGCCATTTTGTCCTAATGACAGTTTCCTTTGAATTATAGAAGCTTTGTAGTTTTATGAGGTCCCATTTGTTGATTTTTGATCTTAGAGCATAAGCCATTGGTGTTTTGATCAGGAAAATTTCCCCAGTGCCCATGTGTTTGAGAATCTTCCCCACTTTTTCTTCTATTAGTTTGAGTTTATCTGGTTTTATGTGGAGGTCCTTGATCTACTTGTACTTAAGCTTCATACAGGGTGAAAATAATGGTTCGATTTACATTGTTCTACATGCTGAACTCCAGTTGAACCAGCACCATTTGTTGAAAATATGATCTTTTTCCAATGAATGGTTTTCATCAAAGATCAAATGATCATAGCTTTGTGGGTTCATTTCTGGGTCTTCAATTCTATTCCACTGATCTATCTGCCTGTCTCTGTACCAATACCGTACAGTTTTTATCACTATTACTCTATAATACTGGATGAGGTCAGGGATGGTGATTCTCAAAGAAGTTCTTTTATTGTTGAGTATAGATTTTGCTATCCTGTGTTTCTTGTTATTTGCAAATTGCTCTATCTCTATGAAAAATTGAGTTGAAATTTTGATGGTGATTGCATTGAATCTGTAGATTGCTTTTGGCAAAATGGCCATTTCTACTACATTAATCATGCCAATCCATGAGCGTGGGAGGTCTTTCCATCTTATGAGATCGTCTTCAATTTCTTCAGAGAATTGAAGTTCTTGTCATACAGATCTTTCACTTCCTTGGTTTAAGTCATACAGAACTATTTTATATTATTTGTGACTATTTTGAAAGGTGACATTTCCCTAATTTCTCTCTAAACCTGTTTGTCCTTTGAGCAGAAGAAGACTTCTGATTTGTTTGAGTTAATTTTATACCCAACCTCTTTGCTGACATTGTTAATTAGGTTTAGTAGAGCTCTGGTGGAACTTTTCTTGTCACATGCATAGACTATCATATGATCTGCAAATAGGGTTGTTTTGACTTCTTCCTTTCAAATTTGTATCCCTTTAACCTCCTTTCATTGTCCAATTGCTCTAGGTAGGATGTTGAGTACAATATTGAATAAGTAGGGAGAGAGTGGGCAGCCTTGTCTAGTCCCTGATTTTAGTGGGATTGCTTCAAGTTTCTCTCCATTCACTTTGATGTTAGTTTCTGGTTTGCTGTATATAGCATTTACTATGTTTAGGTATGGGCCTTCAATTCCTCATTTTTTCAGGACTTTTATCATGAAGGGGTGTTGAATTTTGTCAAATGCTTTCTCAGCATCTAATGAAATGATCACGTGGTTTTTATCTTTGAGTTTGTTTAAATAGAAGATTATGTTGATGGATTTTTGTATATTGAAGCATCCCTGCATCCCTGAGATGAAGTATTTTTGATGATGATGGATGATCATTTTAATGTGTTCTTGGATTTGATTTGCAAGAATTTTATTGAGTATTTTGGGTCATTATTCATAAGTGAAATTGGTTTGAAGTTCTTTTTCTTTGTTGGGTCTTTGTGTGTTTTAGATATAAGATTAATTGTAGCATAATAGAGGGGATTTGGTAGTGTTCCTTCTGTTTCTCTTTTGTGGAATAGTTTGGACAGTATTGGTGTGAGGTATTCTATGAAAATCTGATAGAATTCTGCTCTAAATCTATCTGGTCCTCGGCTTGTTTTGGTTGGGAGACTTTTAATAAATGCTTCTATTTTTATAGTAGTTATGTGGTGGTTTAGATGCTTTATCTGTTACTGGTTTAACTTTGGTATGTGGTATTTGTCTAGAAAATTGTTCGTTTCCTCCAAATTTTCAAGTTTTTTGAATATAAGCATTTGTAATAGGATCTGATGATTTTTTTAATTTCCTCAGATTCTGCTGTTATGTCTCCCATTATTTTCTGATCTTGTTAATTTGGATACACTCTCTGTGCCCTCTGGCTCGTCTCGCTAAGAATTTATCTATCTTGTTCATATTCTCAAAGAACCAGCTTTTGGTTCCGTTGATTCTTTGTATAGTCCTTTTGTTTCTACTTGGTTGATTTCACACCTGAGTTTAATAATTTCCTTCCTTCTACTCTTCCTGGGTATATTTGTTTCTTTTTCTTCTAGAGCTTTTAGGTGTGCTGTCCAGCTGTTAATGTATGCTCTCTCCTGTTTCTTTGTGCAGGCACTCAGAGCTATGAGTATTCTTTTTAGCACTGCTTTCATTGTGTCCCATAAGTGTGGGTATGATGTATTTTCATTTTCATTAAATTCTAGGAATTATTTAATTTCTTTCTTTATTTCTTCCTTGACCAAGTTGTCATTGATTAGAGTGTTGTTCAGCTTCCAATATATATATATTGGGCATTCTGTCATTACTGTTGTTATTAAAGACAGCCTTTGTCTGTGGTGATCTGATAGGGTGCATGGGATTATTTCTATCTTCTTGTATCTGTTGAGGCCTGTTTTGCGACCGATTATATGGTTAATTTTGAAGAAGGTACCATGAAGTGCTGAGAAGAAGTTAAATCCTTTTGTTTTAGGATGGAATGTTCTATAAATATCTGTTAAATCCATTTGGTTCATAACTTCAGTTAGTTTCTCTATGTTTCTATTACTGTTTGAGATGGAATGTGTGATTTGAGCTTTAGTAAGGTTTCTTTTATGAATATATGTGTCCTGTATTTGGAGCATTGATACTTAGGAGTGATAGATCATCTCCGTGAATTTTTTCCTTTGATGAATTGAAGTGTTCTTCTTTATCTTTTCTGATGAAAATGGTTGAAAGTCAATTTTATTCTCTATTAGAATGGCTACTCTAGCTTGTTTCTCTGACCTTTGCTTGGATTGTTTTCCAGCTCTTTACTCTGAGGTAGTGTCTGTCTTTGTCTCTGAGGTGTGTTTCTTGTATGCAGCAAAATGTTGGGTCCTCTTTATGTATCCAGTCTGTTAGTCTATGTCTTTTTATTGGGGAATTGAGTCCATTGATGTTGAGAGACATTAATGAAGAGTGATTGTTCCTTCCTGTTATTTTCATATTTAGAGGAGGAATTGTGTTTGTGTGTCTCTCCTCTTTTGGTTTTATTACAAGGAGATTACTTTCTTGCTTTTTCTACGGGGTAGTTTCCTTACTTGTGTTCGTGTTTTTCATCTATTATACCTTGTAGGGCTGGATTTGTAGAGAGATATTGTCTAAATTTGGTTTTGTCATGGAATATCTTGGCTTCTCCTCCTATGTTAATTGAGAGTTTTGCTGGATATAGTAGCCTGGGCTAATATTTGTGTTCTCTTAGGGTCTGTATGACATCTGTCCAGGATTTTCTGGCTTTCATAGTTTCTGGTGAGAAATCTGGTGCAATTCTTACAAGTCTGCCTTTATATGTCACTTGACTTTTTCCATTACTGCTTTTAATATTCTTTCTTTGTTTTGTGCATTTGGTGTTTTGATTATTATGTGACAGGAGGAATTTCTTTTCTGGTCCAATCTATTTGGAGTTCTGTAGGCTTCTTGTATGTTTATGGGCATCATTTTCATTAGGTTAGGGAAGTTTTCTTCTACAATTTTGTTGAAGATATTTACTGGCCCTTTAAGTTGGGAATCTTCACTCTCTTCAATACCTATTATCCTTATATTTGATCTTCTCATTGTGTCCTGGATTTCCTGGATGTTTTGGGCTAGAGGCTTTATGCATTTTACATTATCTTAGATGGTTGTTTAGATGTTTTCTATGGTATCTTCTTCCCCTGAGATTCTCTCTTCTCTCTCTTGTATTCTGTTTTTGATGCTTGCATCTATGATTCCTGATCTCTTCCCTAAGTTTTTTTCTCCAGAGTTGTCTCCCTTTTTTGCTTTCTTTATTGTTTTTATTTCCATTTTTAAATCCTTTATGGTTTCATTCAATTCCTTCACCTGTTTGTTTGTGTTTTCCTATAATTCTTTAAGGGGTTTTTTTATTTCCCTTTTAAGGCCTTCTACTAGTTTGCTTGTGTTATCCTGCATTTCTTTATGTATGTCTTTCTTAAAGTCCTCCATCATCATCATCATAATAAAATGTGTTTATAAATCTAAATCTTGCTTTTCCGTCATGTTTGGGTATCTAGTATTTTCTTTGTTGGCAGAACTGGGCTCTGATTATGCCAAGTTGTCTTGGTTTCTGCTGCTTAGACTCCTCTCCTTGCCTCTTACCATCAGGTTGCCTCTGGTGTTAGCTTGTTTTGCTGTTTCTGACAGTGGCTTGACCCTCATATAGGCCTCTATGTCAGCACTCCTATAGACCTGTTTTCCTGTTTTCCTTCAGCTATTTCTGGGAACAGAGTGCTCTGTTCTCAGGTATGTAGGTGCTCCTGGCGTCTTTCAACTCTAGGTGCAGGCAGGAATCAGAAGAGTGCTGCCCCTAACTACTCCTAGATCCCTGAGCCCAGGGGACACAGATGGCACTAGGAAATTCCCTCTTGGGCCAGGAATGTGGGCAGAGAGTAGTCTCCTCTGATTTCTCAGGAGTATCTGCACTTCTGAGTGGCCAACTCCCTCCCCCATGAGATTTATGTCCATGGAGCTGTTTGATCAGTTCAGTTCAGTTCTGGGCACAGATAAGTACCACAGGTACCTGCTGCTGACCGCTCCTATATTCCTGTGTCCAAAGGCACTATGCAGTTTACTCTTGGGACAGGGATGTGGGCAAAGTTGGACAGAAGTGACAGTCTGTTCTGCGGTATCAGTATGGTCCACACTTTTGGGTGATCAGCTCTCTCCCCCATGGGATTTGGGAACAAGGATCTGTGGAATAGAATCAGTTCAGTTCTGGGCACAGCCACAAACAGGAAGTGCCTTGTACCAGAGAACTTCTGCCTGACACATGTCCTGGGTCCACCAGTCAGGTAACTTGGAGCCTAAAAATTTGAGTTATCTTTGTTCTCAGGTGTGTATGTGCTCCTAGTGACTGTCTTTCACCTCTTTGCGCAGGCAGGAATCAGAAGGGTCCTGACCCTGATGGCTCCTAGGTCCCTGTGTCCAGGGGGCACAGCTGGCACTAGGTGATTCCCTCTTGATTTGGGAATGTGGACAGAGAGTAGTCTCCTCTGATTTCTCAAGAGTATCTGTACTTCTGGGAGTCCAGCTCTCTCCCCACCAGATTTGGGTGTAGGGAGCTGTTTGACCAGTACAGTTCAGTCCTTTGTAAACTTTAATTACATGAGAGAATAGGCATGAAAACTCTTTTTTTTTTCAAGTTCAACCTGATTATTTTGGCTGAATGTGAGTATGGTCCAAAATATTCTCTCTGTTCTTTGTATAGGCTTTCCTTCATTGGCATACAAAAAGTGTCATACTATGTTAAATATGTGCACTGCCAGGTTAATAAAAATGTTAAACATTAAATTTCCTGTCGATATTAATAACAGTGACACTTCTATGTAATGCTTTTTTTAAACTAGTCTAAGGAATAGAATTAAGGAGATGTTCTTTTTTAAAAGGCTCAATGGAGAGTGTAAAATAAAATCTTTGACAAAATAGACTTCCATTTTTTTGTGATTGTTATTATTCAGTTGTTATTTTGGGTAGCATATCAATGATATTTTCTCCTAAACTGAAGACAATCAAATGATAATTTTCCTCCAGGACATTGGAACCACACATAGCTCACATTTTTAGGTTTGCAAAGAACATAGTACAATCATTCATATTTAATGATTCATATACAGTGCTTGTAAAAATAGTGTCTTTAGGAAGTAATTAGATAATATTCTTAATAATTCTGAATGTCTCACTGAAATACTTTTTCATTTCTAGTTCATGAAATGAAACAACCAATTAGTCCTATTAAAAATAAAATTTGTGCCATATCTGTCATGTTCTAATCAAACTGAGCTTTTAAGTTTTATGAGCTACCCAAAACTTTTTCTTAATTAGAAAAATGATTGTTAGTTACCTGGACATTATCTTACACTCTTTTTTATCAATGTGTTAAAATCTAAAAATAATAATAAGCAAGTCATTGACTAACTTATCAACAAATATTTAATTTCATGTTCAGCAAGCCATATATATATATATATATATATATATATATATATATATATATATATATATATAATTGCAGTCTGTTCTGCCATTATAATGTTAATTGTATATATATGATTTCAGGGCTGATTATTTGCTATTAGATAACCAATTAGTGGGAGATGCTTTCCTCCCTAATGAAGGAGGAAAGCATCCTCTCAAAATGTCTTAGTTGCCTGTAATTAGTTGTGTAGGGTTGAGACCCATGAGAGTTTTTCCTCCTTCATTACCATGTCTATAACTATCTTTCTTGGTCGTTTTCTTGGTGATACTTCCTGAGTCTAGCTTCTGACAGTTCTAGACAACAAAAGTCACAACAAATTAGCCCTTGCAATAGTCTCAAAATTCTCCCCCCTCTTCTCAATGATCCTTAAGATTTAAGTGTAAGAGTCATGTTGAAGATGTTTCAGTTGAGTACCGTACAATGACTTGCTGTATAAATTTTAATTGGTTGTGATTTTTCAGTAGTGTCTCCGTCTATTCCAAGAAGACATTTCTTTGATGAAGATTGAATCTTCAACCTATCTGTTGGTATGGTATAAATATTAATATGCAGTTATGAGTTATGTTCATTTAGTAAAGTAGAGATTGTCAATTCTCCAAGGTCCATGACTTTACTATCCCTGGATAATTGGTTAAGTTTATAGTATTAGGCATTAAGTCTAATTCGAGATCTATTCATTACCTTCAGGATATGTGTGCCATGATTGTAGCCTTCAGGATATCAAGAGAACACACGTTTAATGCCATGCAAACCATTCCACATGGTAATGGGGAAAAACTCTATATCTTTTCTTTATGAGTAATTACAAACACCTCTTTATGATAGGTTTTGAAAATACAAAGGTGAACTCTAATGTTTTCTCTAGTATTTTAAAAAAAATAAACAGAATGTTAGTAGTTAACTACAGAAAGGCCAATAAATGCTAACAAACTTTGTAAGATCATAACGAATAACAAAATAGGTTCTGAGAACAAAGAGAGGCTTTTTAAATTGCACAATTTCAATTACTTCCTAAAAGTACTATATTTTCAACTATCAGCCACATTAGGGGAAAATTTTCCTAAGTATATAATTGCACATGAAGATAATATGCATATACATTGTATAGAAATGGAGATCGGGTTATAGGTCTGGGTCTAGAGAGTTAGGTATGAAGGCCTAGTTTGGAGTTGAAATATCTGAGACTTTTTATGCTGTTATTGTTGGTTTGATATAGGAAACCACTGAAAATATGTAAGTGGAGAATTATAGATTAGCAAAGCAGGTAAGGTAGCTCTAATTCAACAAATCTTTGTGGTTCAACGAAACTATTCAGAGGTCAGTTTCAGTCCTAATGAAGAGATAATGAAGTCCTCAATCAGGGCAAGTAACAGTAGCTAGGAAACAGAATGTGAGCTTGAAATGGAAATACTTTATATAATCACTTAAAATGAGTGCTTTCTTGTTCAAAATTAGAATCCAAGTTTAAATTTTAATAAGTAAAACCTGGTATTTCTGTATCTGGTTACTTCCTACTGATTTTATGCTATTAACTACATAAATTTCAATTACCATAGCTGTTCCTCACTTCAAGCTGTCCTAAATACTTCTGAGATATAAAAAGAGGTGGAGAAATTAAATGAGTCAAGAAGAGAATGAATTAATTCAGCCATTGTTTTAGTCTCTCAGTTGCATGTGGCTGTAGTTGGAATCTGAAATGTCCAATTCAAGGTCATATTCAAGACTCGTGGTCTTCAGGCTAATGCAATATAAGAAGGCATGTTAGGAGGTGCGTTTTAGTGGACCAACTCTAGGGTACTCAAAGGGGGACAGTGAAGGAACCAATAGTTCCTATATCCTTAGCTTTCCTCTGCAGGCAAATGCCCATTCTTTGATACTCACTCTGCCCATGATTTACCATCGTTCCACAAGCTGAAATCTGAAACCCAAACGTTTCTTTCTTTATCAATCCATTGCCATTACTGTCTGTCATAAATTGACCAAAGCAATCAATCTGAATATTAGCAGCTTTCAAATGGTAAAATACTGGAACAAAATGGATCCTGTTTGTCTAAACGGGAAAAAAAATCCTCTTCATTATTTAGTTCAAGACATTCTTGAGTATAACCAATAAGTTACATTAGATAATATTTACTGTGAATATGGTCTTAAGACTAGTGATTTTCTGAGTTCCTGACTGGTCCTTGTAAGAATGGAAACTTTGAAAGCTGCCTATCACACATTGTTATAGTCCTAGTCCTAGTTGCAGAAGCAATGTGTATGCCCAGTTCACTAACAGTGAGTGATTCTAAGCTAATAAGTAACCAGGAGCTCTTTACAAATGTCACAACCCTAAAATTCTAATCTAATAAAAATCTAATTCTGGAAATTACAGATGTCCCTAAACAATGGATACAGAAAGTGTCATATATTTACACAATGGATAATACTATTCACCTATTAATAATATTGACTTCATGAAATTTGGAGGCAAATGAATGGAACTACAAATATCTCCCGAGTGTGGTAACTGAGT